>NW_007001812.1:0-25349 GCF_000164805.1 Carlito syrichta
GCCAGAGAGGGTGTGGTGAAAAGGGAACACTTCTACACTGTTGGTGGAAGTGTAAACTAGTGCAACCTCTGTGGAAAGCAGTGTGGCGATTCCTAAAAGCTCTAAAAATCAACCTTCCATATGATACCACAATCCTCCTACTAGGAATATACCCTGAAGAACTCAAATCACTCTATAAAAAAGATACCTGCACACGTATGTTTATCGCAGCGTTGTTCACAATAGCAAGAACGTGGAAACAACCATGCTGCCCATCAAAAGAAGACTGGATTAAAAAAATGTGGTGCATACACACGATGGAATACTAAGCAGCCATAAAAAAGAACAAAATCATGAATTTCACAGCAACCTGGATGGAACTAGAGTCTATAATACTGCGTGACCTCTCACAGAAACAAAGATCCGAGTATCACATGTTCTCACTCATATAATGGACCTTGAACATCCAATGTAATACTATAAGAAAATGACTGACGGTACTGGGAAACTATGGGGGGGAGGGGGATGGAATTAACAGTAGCAAATATCTGTCTGGGGATGGGAAAACACCTCTTATCAACAGGGTGCCTGAATGAAACATAATTGTACACCTAACCCTTAACTGTACCCCACAAAACCATAATAAAAAATATTGATTAATAAAAAAAAAAGCATGTAATTTCTGCATAGGAAGCTGTACTGTTTTTACTTAGTTAACTAGTTCTTTAGCCACTTTAGCACATTTATATTTGAATGAAGAGAAACAGAGGGCATAAAGGAGGGAGGGAAGATGTGTAGATATCTTCTCATGGTTTGCAACTGACCCAGAGTGTCCACAAATGCTTTCAAACACTTTCAATAGAGTCATCTGTCCTTATTCTGGGACTCTAATTTTTCAAATGGGCCAAGATGCTGAAGTGAAGGATACAGTAGGCATACGGAGATGGTAGCAGGGATGTGCAGGGTTACCCATCAATACTAGACAGGTATACTTCTTTAGGACAAAGGCTGTTCCCAAACAATGATATTTCCATGAATGCTAATGAGATTTCAGACACAACAGTTTATAGACTTAAGGCAGTACACTGATTGCCCATATGAAAGAAAACACATTTTAGTTAATGCTGAGCATCAAATGTACTTGAGAAATTTGCTTGTTGAAATTTCAGTGTTTTTTCACATTATTTTGATGTTTAAAAAAATACATTTTGGGGGTCTCCTTCTAAAAATATTCCAAGTGTTTTTTGTTGTTTTTTTTTTTAGACAGGGTTTCACTCTGTCACCCAGGCTGGAGTGCAGTGGCTGTTCACAGCTCACTGCAGCCTTGAACTCATGGGCTCAAGTGATCCTCGTGTCTCAGCCTCCAAGTATCTAGGAGGACCACAGGCACACACCACCGTGCCCAGTTTTTCTATTTTTTTTTTTTTTTTAGAGACAGGGATCTTATTAATACTTTGTCACCCAGGCTGCTTTCGAACTCCTGGTCTCAAGCAATCTTTCCACCTCAACCTCCCAAAGCGTTGGGATTACAGCTATGAACACCATACCCTGCCCCATGCTCTTTTTATAGGTCCAAGACAAATAAAGATAACTCCCTCACAAGATTGTTTTCATCCTGCCAAGTAAATAAAGTGAATACTCAATAAACAGAATTTTTTTTGTACTTCAAGTCCCTAAAATAATCATCATCAATAGAAACTTTGTTAGCTATGACGGATTACTTCTTTTTTTCCTAAGAAACTTACTCAGCAGAAAATATTCTAAAATCATCAGAGTGATATAATAGTGTCTTAAGGAGACATGATAGCTAAAGTGACTTGGGGGAAAAAACAAATATGGGTGTGGATTCTCCCAAGTCCTAGAGCATGAAACTTTAAAGATGGAATTTCTGGAAAGATTCCTTTAGCAGAGCTTTGAATTCGTCCATCAAAGCCATAGCCTGGATGAATGTCCTGTTTGAAGCAGCTCAGCATTTTACTAACTCGCTAAACTTTTGTAGTCTTTAGACAAGACACTTGTAAGCAGTAGCTTCCGGGGGAGGGGGGTGAGAAGCGATGCACACAGGCACGTTGCTGAGCCAGGCAGACACTTTGCATGCTGGCCCATCTGTGCTGGTTGGCTGAACACCCAGATTTGATAGAATTGGGAGACAGTAAGGTCAAGCTCCTCTTACCACAAGCAGGTTTGGGCACCAGAGAGATCCATTTATATTTCTCCTTGAAAGAAACAGTCTTGTTAGATGCAGACAGAATGGACTTTCCCCTATGTCCAACATTTGCTTTTATAGATATTTCTAGCAAGTGACCCAATACCAGTATTTAGGATTAGCACAAGGATTCTCTTGATTAAAAAATATCTTCCAGATTTACTTTCCCATAGAGACAATCACTTCTGGACCGCTGACTGTAATATTCTCTCTACAAAAAAAAAGATTACTAAGGTTTAAAATGAGTTTTATTAGAGCCTGCCTAAGTTATATCCAATCAGAGCCTTTTAATTCTAATCCATTGTCTTTTTCACTTAATGTTAAGTAGATTGAATCTTTTCTTTTCTTTTTCTTCTTCTTCTTATTTTTTTTGAGTTGGAGTCTCACTCCTTTGCCCAGGCTGGAGTGCAGTGGCATGCACGCTCACGGCCACCCCAGCGTCGACCTCCTGGGCTTCAGCGATCCTTCCGCCTCAGCCTTCCAAGTAGCCAGAACTAGAGACACATGCTACTTTTTTGTAGAGAAGTCATACATAATACGCCTGGCTATTTTTTATTTTATTGTAGAGACAAGGTCTCACCAAGTTGCCCGGGCTGGTCTCCAACCCACAGGTTCAGGCAATCCACTGGCCTCGGCCTCCCAAAGTGCTGGGATTACAGGCTGAGCCACCGAGCCCAGTATTTTTTTTTTTTTTAGAAAGCAGGATTTATTGAGAGAACAGAAAAACTCCCACAGTGGGAGGGGACCCAAAGGGGTTGTCCAGACTGAATCTTTGAAAGCAATCATTTGAAAACCACAGTTGCCTTCTCCAAAATCACCTTTTTCACCATAGATCCTTCTCTAATTATTCATTCCATAAACATGAGTCAAAGCACACTCTGTGAAAGCCGCTCTCGGAGGCCTGGGAAGATCACAGTGAACAAGAGACACCATTCCCGCCTGGCCTTCCCCCAGCCAACATTACAGACAAGGGAGGAGACTTGTGCAAACAGCTTTTTCACATTCTTCTTCTAACCTTCTTCTCAAGTGAGATTATTACTCAATATCCTATTTCTCATTTTTATTAAAAATTTCTGAGTCTGAACAATATACATACTCACTGAAAAAATGGAAAAACATTGACATATATAAAGCAGAAAAGAGAAGTCATACATAATCCTCTCACTGAGAGATCATTGTTAAAACATCGGGGTGTGGGGCACAAAATATCTCTTTCCAGAACTTTTTCAATGTATGTATATACACAACTATACATACTATTTTGTAAAGTTTATTTGTGGAGAGAGAAGGCACAAGACAGAACAAAGAAGAGGGAGAGAAACAGAAACAGAAAGAATAGAGAGTGAAGCAGAGAGAGGCAGACAGTGGGCAGAGACAAGGAGAAGGAGGTCTGACAAACTGGCAGAGTATCCTTAACTCAGTTTAGGTCTGCTTGCTTGCCAGGATGATCAACCTTCTCAGGGTTGTGGGCCAGGCAATTCATAAGCCTTTATCCTACTTCCCTTCCCAAGCACACCGCATCTTTAAGTGAATCCAACCCTGCAGTAACCTCCTGTCCACAAGCTCAAGGCCACTGAAAATTACACTAAGCCCATTAATAGTAGAAAGCACTGCTGTTTTCTGATTACTGATTTTAAACACATTATTTTAAAAGTTTTAAAGACTTATGGGTTTATCAGCTTATAGAGGACTAGGAAAATATGAACATCTATCATGAATTTGTAACACCATATTTTATCGAGATATATGCTTTTTTTTTTTTTTGAGACAGGGTCTCACTCTGTCACCGAGGCTGGAGTGCAGTATGCAATTCTGGCACACTGCAGTCTCAACCTCCTGGTCTCATGTTCTGCTTCAGCCTCAGCCTCCCAAGTAACTGGAACTATAGGTGTGCGCCACCACAGCTGGCTAATTTTTTTTTTTTTTGGTAGAGATCGAGGTCTCACTGTGATGTCCAGGTTGGTCTCAAACTCCTGGGTGTAAGCTATCCTCCCGCCTCAACTTCCCATAGTACTGGAATTACAGACATGAGCCAAGGCATCTGGCCAATTGAGGTATATACTTATACCTCAATATCTAATTAACCTGTCATATCACGTTCTGTTTTGACATTAAAAGGGTTTATTCAGCAAAAAGACTAAGAAAATGCCTATTCACAATCTGGCAAAAGAGTCTGGCTGAGCTCAAGGTCATTACTGTAGAAAAGCAGATCAAGGGTATTCAAATGCACTAAAGTAAATGCATTTTTGATTAAACAATACAACCAAGTCATGTGTCAGAGCCACAATACCTAAATGCTTGGTCTTGTCCAGGCAAAACTATAACTGAATTTGTTTCTTATTCTTTTTTTTTTTTTTTGAGTTGGAGTGTCACTCTGTCACTCAGGCTGGAGTGAAGTGGCATGCTCATGGCTACTACAGCCTTGACCTGCTGGGTTCAAGCGATCCTTCCACCTCAGCCTTCCAAGTAGGTGGAGCCACAGGCATGTGCCACCACGCCCAGCTAGTTTTTTAATTAATTAGAGATGAGGACTCACCAAGTTGCCCAAGCTGGTCTCAAAACCTTGGGCTCAGGTAATCCTATTGCCCCCGCCTCCAAAAGTGCTGGGATTATGGGCATGAGCCACCATGCCCAGCTTGTTTCTTATTCTTTATGTGGAAGTTCTGATGTTAAATGGACAATGACTATGTTTTCATTCTGGTTAGAAAAAGAGAGCAAAGTCTTTGACAATTCCCATCAGGAAGTCCCCTGCCTGTGCTGACATCCCCCCAGAAAGCATTCTTTATGTTTCCAATCGAGGGCTTGACAACATCAAGAATTTACTCCCAAAGCAGACAGTAACCACCACCAAGCAGCAGTGCAACCCTCAGAAGGGGACTCCTAGCGTCTGGGGATCATCTGAGGTAGTGGGCAGAGGACAACAAAAGCATTAGATTCTCTGCCCAGGAAGGAGATTCCACTTGAGAACATCCACTTCGGCAAACAACACCGAGCAACTGTCCCAGGTGACACCTGGCAGCCATAAGAGCCACCACCACTCCTACCTCTCAGAAAGCCCACTGCCTCTAAAGAAAATGTGCTCGACTCACCCATTTTTCCCTTGTCATAAGGAAGGGAGACACTTCCAACAAAAAGTTTTTCTGTCAGGCATTCCCAAAGATGCACACACCAAGCTCTTGATGCACCTGTGATCATATACCATGCTCTACAGTCATTTAAAAATCATAGTATCACTCTCAAAAAGAAAGACAAACTATGTCTGTCAGTGAACTGTGTAAGCTTTAAGACATTATCCTAGGAGGGCAAGCAGTTTTCTTTTTTCTTTCTTTCATTTTTCTTTTTGAGTCAGGTTCTCGCTCTGTTACCCAGGCTGGAGTGTAATGGCTGGATCATGGGTCACCACAGCCTCAAACTCCTGCTCTCAGGCAACCCTCCCTCCTCATCCTCTCAAGTAGCAGGGACTACGGGTGTACACCACCGTGCCTGGCTAATTTTTTATATTTTTTTTGTAAAGACAAGTTCTCCCTTTGTTGTCCAAGCTGGTCCCGAACTCCTGGGCTCAAGCAGTCCTCCTATCTCAGCCTCCCAAAGTGCTGGGATTACAGGTGTGAGCCACTACACCCAGCTGCAGTTTTCTTTAAATGCTTCCTGATGACCCCTTCTACAGATTTCCCTTATCTCCTCCCGTCTGAAGACAGACTGCCAGTGAAGGTGTTCCCTGGATAGCTTCACACCGACAGAATAGCATAAACTAATTTTAGAGTAATGATTATACACCTACGTGCCTTCACGTTCTCTCTCCACCATCCTAAATCTTCACCATCCTAAATCTTGAAATCTTATCATCTCCCAATAACACAGACAGGGCCTTCCATCAGATTCCCTATGCCCTGCAGGAGGGCAGTCTTGGAGACGGGAGGGACAGAGGCATACCCAGCCTATTGTGAGCAGAATGGGGAGTAAGACACCTTTCTTCTCACCACCTACTCAGTGATTGGAACTCTGAAGCTCTCTCTCAAAAAAAATCATAGGACTGATTGTATGCTAAAATTTTTGGACCATAGGGGGAAAAAATAGGCAGATTATTTCACTGAAGCTCTGAGAAAGAATAAGAAGAGTGCTTACAGATGAGCAATTCAACGGCCTGCCTGTTTCCAAAGTGCCCTGCTCTTCAAGGAATTGTCTGTGGTTCCATCTATATGTGGCTCCCTCCTGGTCTGAGCTACTCTGGGACAGAAAAGTCTCATATAGCCAAGAGGGACGGAACAGCCCACCAACTACATGACTCCCCAACAGGGAAAACAGGTCAGACCCATCAAGAGGACATAGCAAGCACTGTGTTACCAAAGGGACTGGTTAGAAGGCAAACATCAAATGTTTACGACTCACACATAGTTGCACTAAAATTCACAGCCATTGCTTAGCATTATTTTTCTGACAAGAACATATTAAACAAAAAATGTGTATGCAGCAAGTAGTTTTCAACTATATTTTCAATGAGCTTTACTAAAACCTTACTAATTTTAGCTCTTCTTGTGCTGCAGCTGACATAACCACGATCACATGACCAGCAGGTATAGTTATCTTATTTTTTAAAAAAGCAAAATTCTTCCTCAGGATGATAAGTAATCATGACAGAAAGACCAGCCTACAGTGGAGTTCCCCAAGGTAGAAGGAGTGGCTTTGGGAATTCTTTCTCTTACCTCGCTTTGTTTCCTTCAGTGGTGCCTTCGCTGCTCACATCCAACGCTGCTGCAACGACAAGCAAAAAAGCAGAATAGTGACAGCCACCTGACACCTGAGACCCTGCCGCCAGCCTGCTGGGGCTGCCTGAGATGCTGGGGTCCAGGCATTGTTTTTCACTCACTCAGCTCATGGCCAGAGGAGGGCCTTACCTGCCATTGTCCAACCTGACCAAAGACGAGACTAAACGTGGGCAAGTCCTGCTCCCAAGCAAAACGATTAGGAGCGATGAATAATAAATGATTCACCAGATCTCGAAGCGGATGGCAAGTGTGAGGCCTGGGTAAATAAAAGAAAGAAATACTAAATGGAAAAGACCAAGTTTTATTCTTAAGGAAGCTCAGAGGGCGGAGGTTCACTTTTATGTGCTGGGAACTGAGACTCTGTTTCCAAGTACTGGTTTTGAATTGAGAAAAACCAGGCCTTGGGTTCCCAAAAATTCCAAGGGGTCACTTGATGTTAGGGAAAATGCCCTCTTTGGAGACTGGTCACTCTGGTTTCTGCGTCTAGCTTGCCTTCAAGTCTGTTCTAAGGAGACCATCCATGTTCCTCCTTGTCCTATTTTATTTTATTTTATTTGAGTCAGAGACTCACTCTGTTGCCCAGGCAGTAGTGTAGTTGCGTGATCTTGGCTCACCAACAGCCTCAACCCCCTGGGCTTAAATGATCCTTCTGCTTCAGCCTCCGGAGTAGCTGGGACTACAGCTGCACTACACCACACCCAGCTAATATTTTTTGATTTTTTGTAGAGACAAGGTCTCGCTATGTTCTCCAACTCCTGGGCTCAAGTCATCCTCTCGCCTCAGCCTCCCAAAGCGCTGGGATTACAGGTGTGAGCTTCTGTGCCTGGCCGGTCCTTTTTATATTCAAAACAGTTTACTGCTGTAAATATGACAACTCAAATAATACCATTCACTGATTCTTTTATCCATATAGCCTTTCCTCAGAAAATATTTTTTAAGCCTCTCTCTAGGCCAATTATCTGTGCTAAGCCACCAGGGCACAGGCAGGCTTGCAGTCCTGGGGTATTGAATGTTTGTGTTGGTTGCTCCCACACTGCTATCTCCAGCCCAGGCTTCTCCTATGAGCTCAATATATACACTCAACAGCCCACTCAACATCTCTGTTGGATATCACATGATGTCTCATAGGCATCAAAACATAACTTATAAAGCCAGACCCCAAACCTACTCTTTCCATAGACTATCTCAATCATGGCAACTTTGTGCCACCTGTTGATCAAGTTTTTCTCATAATCATCAGTGCTTTCTGCATTAGTCTGAGTCTGTTTGGGAACTAGAAACCATACAAGTTATTCTAACAGGGAGTGTTCAATATAAATAATTGTTATCCAGATATTAGAGGTCTGAAAGGCAAAAGGGGGCCCTGAGGTAGCACCGAAGTTGTAACGGGAAGTCAGAACCGGAAGTAGCTGCCACCCCCCCCAAGGGCTGGGGATATGGGGGAAGGGTTGGTATCATCAGAACCTACACCCTGGAGGAGGGTGCCCAGAGCTAGACCAGACCTCTGAGGAGGGAGCCACTCCCAGTGATGCTGATTCTGGGAATGTGGGGAAAAGCTGAAAATTGTACCAGCTACAGTGGTAGCGTTGCAGACAGGAACAGGAAGTCAACACAATGGAGCATGTCCCTTCTCCATCCCCCACTGTGTATCCCTCCCCACCCTTGTATCTCCCTCCCCAGCCTTGTATCTCTCCTTCTAGCACCTCCTTTCAACAGGGCTGAGCATGAAGCTAGCTGACAAAGCTGAAGGGAGATTTGCAGAGAAACACCAGATAAGAAATATGAATTTAAGAGCCAGCACAGTCCACCTCTTTGGCTACTTGGGCTCCACATACCTTCCTACAAAATTTCTTTCTGTCATACCCTGCTTCCAACTTGCCAACAAATCCTCTCAGTTCTACCATTAAAATATTTCTTTTTTTTATTTATGTTTTTCTTCTGATGGGATCTCATTTTGTCATCCAGGCTGGAGTGTAGTAATGCAGTCTCAGCTCATGTAGCCTTCTACTCCTGGGCTTAAGCCACGCTTCCACCTCAACCTCCCAGGTAGCTGAGACTACAAGTGTTCACCACCACACCTGGCTAATTATTTTCTGTAGAGACAAGGTCTCACCATTTTGCCCAGGCTGGTCTCAAATTCCTGACCTCAAACAATCCTCCTGCCCTAGCCTCCCAAAGTGCAGGGATTACAGGCATGAGCCACCATGTCCAGTTGACCTTTAAAAGTTTTCCAGGACTTTATTACTTCTTCCCACTTCCCTGCCATCATTCTGGTCTAAGCACCAGGTCTCACCTGGATTATTGCAATAGCTTCCTCACGGGTTTCCTTTGCTTCCCCAGAAGTCAGTTTTCCAAACAGAAGCCAACATGATTGAATTAGATAATGAGGACTGCTGTAACAAATTACTGCAAATTTAGTGGATTAAAACAACAGAAATTTATTCTCTCATAATTCTGTAGGCCAGAAATCTGAAATCAAGGTATTGGCAGAGTTGGCTTCTTCTGGAAGCTCTTGAGGAAAAATCTAGATGTTTCACACCTCTCTCTTAGCTTCTGGTGGTTGCTAGCAAGCCTTGCATTCTCTTGATTCTGTAGATGCATCACTCCAATGCCTGACTCTCTCTTCGCATTCTCTTCTTCTCTGTGCTTCTGAGTGTTAAGATGTTCACTCGTCTTAGAAGAACACTGGTCATTGAATTTAGAGCCCACCCTGAATCCAGTATGAGCTCACATTGAGATTCTCAACGTAATTACATCTGCAAAGATCCTACTTCCAAATAAGGTCACATTCACAGATACTTGGGGGTAAGACTTAGACATATCTTTAAGGGCCACTCTCCAACCTACTACAATGATCATGTTAAGATACTCATCAAATCATGTCACCTCTCTGCTCAAAATCTTCCAAAGATTCCCTTCTCACCCTGAGTAGAAACTACACTCTCCCACAATCTGACCACTTCACCACCCTGATTTCCCCTCCTACTGCTCTCACGTTTCTCACTCCCCTGAAGCTACTCTTTTCCTCAGCACAGCATGCACATGCCAGTTTCAGGCCTGTGCACCTGCTGTCCTTCTATATGAAACACATTCCCTCTGGATACGTCCATGGCTCACCCCTTAGCATCTTCAGATCTTTCCTCAAAAGTCACCTACTCAGTGAGGTATCCCCAGAAATATTTGTATAAAACTGAACTCTCATTCTCATTTTCTACATTATTTTACACCATGGTACTCAACAATATAACACATGAGGGGGGCCCCTCCCCCCAAATCAGAATTATCTTTTGGAGGGCAGACCCCTTGCAGCACACTTGGAATTTGTTCTTCCTGTTCAATTGGTCAACCAAATTTTTATCTGTAAGTTTTGAGAAGGTTACATCATGACTCGTGGAAGAAATGTCACAAGTTGTGGCAAACAGGTAACTGGTTCTTCCACCATGACAATGCAGCTAGTTGTCCACACTGCACTGAGTATTTGGCAGTTTTTGACAAAAACAGCATGACCCCAACGCTCAACCTTCCCTATTCACCAGATCTCTCCCTAAGCAAGTTTGTTTTTGTTTTCCTGGATGAAAAAAATCCTCAAAGGCAAACATTTTACCAATGTGGAAGAGGTGAAACAAAAAACAGTAGAAGCACTAAAAGGCATCAAATTGATGAGTTCAAAAACTGTTTTGAGTAGTGGAAAAAGCATCTTGATAGGTGTATTGTATCAAATGAAGAGTACTTTGAAGGTGACTGAAGTTTAAATATGTAAGAATAAATACACAATTTCTAAATAAATAAATTCCGTGTTTTTTGGTCCCCCCCCGTACTATATATGTTGACTTTTATTAGTTTATTTTCTGTTTCCTGTCATTAAAATGTAAGCTCCATGAGGACAAAGATTTTTGTCCAATCTCACTCACTGTTATAGCTGAAGCAATCAGAATAGTGCCTGGCACCTATAGGACCTCAGAAATTACACACTAAATTGCAGCATATACAGTTGGAATTGCACAAAATAGAATCTGCTAACATTCCTGTGTTAGTAGGGCACAATACAAGAGCAGCATTAAAAATAGGAAATGCATCTGTAGATGAAAATATGTTTTTGCATCCTAGCATATCATATTTTAGTGTATCTGACTCACATTATCCTGATGACATCTGATGATACCAAAGCAGGATGCATAATTTCCATCAATAAAATAAAAGATTGAAACTTTCCTGAACTATAAATAATAAAAAATCCAACTTTGATTAACAGTGATAAAGAAAAGGTTAAATTAATTTTATTTTCTCTGTAGAAAATAATATTATAAAACTTTTGTCATAGAAAAAGGTAATTAAAGAGTATTCAGTAAAGATTTTGAGGAAAAAAGTACTTTAGAGATGTGTCAGATGGTTAATTAAGAAAAATATTACATTATTTTTCTGGATTGTTTTCCTTTTGAGATATCTGTCAACTTTTTTGAAGAAATTTTTTGGTGACTACTTTGTGGAGGTATAAGTGACATACAATAAACTTTATGTATTTCGAGTGCACAGTTTGATTTTTGATATTTGTATAAACCCATGAAATCCTCACTCTCAAGAGTTTATAATACTGAGTGATCTCTCACAGAAACAAAGATCTGAGTATCACATGTTCTCACTCATAAGTGGACCTTGAACAACTATCGTAACACTATAAGAAAAGGAATGACAGTGGTGAGAAACTATGGGGGGGGGGCAGGGAGGGGAAGGGAGGTGGGATTAACGGTAGTCGATATCTGTCTGGGGGACGGGAGGGCACACCTCATCAACAAGGGTACCTGCACAATGCATATTTGTATACCTAACCCTTAACTGTACCCCACAATTTTAAAATAAAAAATATGTTTTTTAAAAAAAGAATAACATCATAATCAAGGTAATGAATATAACCATCATTACCCTCAAAACTTTTTTTGGGATCCTTTATAACTCATTGTAATCCTTCCTTGTCTGCTTTTTGATAGGCTATGATTTTATTTTCATTTGGTTTAAAATACTTTCTAATTTTCCTTCTGATTTCTTCTTTAACCCATTTAGAGGTGTGTTTTTCAGATTTGAAGATTTTCCAGAAATCTTTCTTTTGTTGAGTTCTTATTTAATTCTATTATGATCAGAGAACATGCTTTGTGAGCGTCCTTTTAAACTCATTGAGATTTGTTTTATGCTGCAGAATATGGTCTATCTTGGTAAATAGACTGTGTAAAGAATGTATATTCTGCTATTTCTAGGTGGAATGCCCTCTAAATGCATTCAACTAAGTCAAGTTGGTTGATAGCATTGGTCCAGTCTTCTATATCCATGTTGATTTGTAAAATTTTCTCTACTTATCCTATTAATTACTGAGTTCGAAGTTTTGAAAGCTATAATTGGAGATTTTTCTATTTCTCCTTGCAGTTATATTGGTTTTCACTTTATATATTTTAAAGCTTTGTTATTAGGTGTAGAAACACTTAGTACTTTTGTTCCTTCTCAAAGAACCAACTCCTTCATCTTTAGGAAATTGCTTTTTTATTGATGCATAACAACTGCACATATTTATGGGTTCTGTGTGATATTTTGATACATGAATGCAATATGTAATTATCAAATCAGAGTCATTAGGATGTACATCACTTCGGTGATTTATTATTTCTTTGTGTTGAGAACATTTCAAATCTTCTCTTGTAGCTATTTTGGAATATACAATAAATTTGCGTTAACTATAGTCACCCCACTGTATTATCAAACACTAGAACTTATTCCTTCTAACTGTGTTTCTGTATTCATTAATCCACTTGTCCTCATCCCCACCCTCCTTCTCAGTCACTGATACCAACCATCCTACTCTCTACCTCCATGAGATTCAGTTTTTAGCTCTCTCATGAGTGAGAACATGCAATATTTGTTTTTATGGATGCCTGGTTTATTTCACTAAACATAACGACCTTGCGCTCCCTCTGTTGCTGCAAATGACAAAATTTCATTCTTTCCTAGGGCCGAATCATATTCCATCATGTATATGCACAACATATTCTTTATTCATTCATTTATGGACACTTGATTTCATATTTTGGCAATTGTGAATAGTGCTGCAATGAATATGGTTATGAAGATATCTCCTTGGTATATGGATTTTCTTTCTTTTGGATATATACCCAGCAGAGGGATTGCTGAATTATATGGAAGATCTATGTTTAGTTTTTTGAGAAAATTCCATTCTGTTTTCCATAGTGGCTGTTACTAATCTACATTCTCTCTAGCAGTGTACTAGTATTTCCTTTTCTCCACATCCTTGCCAGCATCATTCTGGGTTGTTTTTTGTTTTTTATTTTTATATAATAACTATTTTAACGGGAGTGATATAAAATTTCATTGTGGTTTTAATGTTCACTTTCTCTAATGATTAGTGATAGTGAGTATTTTTTCATATGCCTATTGGCCATTTATACATCTCCTTTTGAGAAATGTTTATTAGATCATTTTCCCATTTTTTAATAGGATTGTTTGTTTTTCTGCTATTGAGTTGTTTAACTTCCTTATACAGTCTGATTATTAATCCCTGTCAGATGGAGAGCTTGCATATATTTTCTCTCATTCAACAGGTTCTCTTCATTTCACTGTGTTGACTACTTCCTTTGCGTACAAAAGCTATTTAGCTTGATATAATCCCTTTTGTCTATTTTTGTCTTTGTTGACTGTACTTTTGAGGTCTTACCCAAAATGTCTTTACTCAGACTAGTGTCCTGAAGAATTTCCCCAATGTTTTCTTCTAGTAGTTTTAAGTCTTATATTTCAGTATTTAATCCTTTTTTATTTGATTTTTGTATTCAATGAGAGATAAGAATCTAGTTTTATTTTTCTACATATAGATAGTTTTCCCAGTACCATTTATTGAAGCAACTGGTTTTTTCCACATGGACTTTCCTTAGTGCTTTTGTCGAAAGCCAGTTGCTGTAAATATGTGAATTTATTTCTGGGTTCTCTTTTCTGTTTCATTGGTCTATGTGTCTGTTTTTATGCCAGTACCACACTATTTTGATTACTATACCTTTGCTGTATATATTGACTTCAGAAAGTGTGATACCTTCAGCTATGCTTTTTTGTTTGTTTGTCTTACTTAGGCTGTTTGAGATCTTTTGTGATTCCACATGAGTTTTAGGATTGTTTTTTCTCTTTCTGTGAAGACTGTCATTAGTATTTTTTTTTTAAATAGAGATTGCATTGAACCTGTAGATCACTCTGGGTAGTATAGTTATTTTCACAATATTAATTTTTTCAACTCATTAACATGAGATGTCTTTCCATTTTTTTTAGTGACTCCAAATTATTTAATCATTGTTTTATAATTTTCCACATAAAGGGCTTTCACCCCCTTGGTTAAATTTATTGCTAGGAATTTTTTTGTAGCTATTATAAATGAAATGGCATTCTTGATTTCTTTTTCTTCTAGTTCATTTTCAGTGTATAAAAATGCTATTGATTCTTGTATTTTAATTGTGTTTTCTGTAACGTTACTGAATTTTTTTAATGGTTCTTAGAGTTTCTGGTAAAACTTTTAGAACCTTCTGTACATAAAATAATGTTATCTGCAAACAGGGACAGTTTGATTTCCTCCTTTTCAATTTAGATGCCCCTGATTTCTTTTTCTTGTCTTAATACTCTGGCCAGGACTTTCAGTTCTATGTTGAATAAGAGTAGTGTGAGCGGGCATCCTTGTCTTGTTCCAGTTCTTAAAAGAAACACTGAAAGCTTTTCAGTGTAATGTTAACTGTGGGTTTATTATATATGGCCTTCATTGTGTTGAGGTACACTCCTTCTATAATTAGTTTGTCAAGGTTTTTCTTATGATGAAGAATGCTGAATTTTATCAAGTACTTTTTTTTTTTTTTTTGAGTTGGAGTCTCACTCTGTTGCCCAGACTGGAGTGCAGTGGCTGCTCCTGGTCACTGCAACCTCGACCTGCTGGGCTCCGGTAATCCTTCCTCCTCAGCCTTCCAAGTAGCTGGAACTACAGGTATGCGCTACCACACTTGGCTAATTTTTTTTATTTATTATAGAGATGAGGTCTCGCCAAGTTGCCTAGGCGGGTCTTGAACCTATGAACTCAGGCAATCCACTCACCTCAGCCTCCCAAAGCGCGGGATTACAGACTGAGCCACTGAGCCCAGTTCAAGTACTTTTTTTTACATCTATACAAATGAACATATGATTTTTGTCCCTCATTCTATTGCTGTGATGTGTCACACTTATTGATTTGAATATGTTGAACTATTCTTGTATTTCTGGGATAAATACTTGATGGGGGGAAGGTCCAAGATGGCCAAGGTGAAGCAGCAGACTGGCACCTCTCTTGCCTAGCAAGTCAGAGAGTTGGAAACCAATCACCAAATGGTGGAAAAATCCTGAAAACTTTTGGATGGGCGATACATACAGCACCCAGCAGAGATCTCAGAGCTCACAGAGACCAGAAAACAACAGCAGACATGGAAGTCTGGACACCCCACTCCCTGCCCTGTTTCAAGCTCAAACAAAGTTGGAAGCTCTGCTCAGTGAAAAAGAGGGGTGAGTGATTCTAAGATGTTTCAAGTCAGTTCACTCCTTCCCAGTCATCCATGAGCCAGCAATGCCATGCAGGAGGAGCTTTGATTGGGACATATCAGGGGGGCAACTGGAGCCCAAGTGAAATGGGAAACAGGGCCTGCCCACCAGCCTGTTCCCAGGCAGGAAGAAAATCATCTGCAGAGTGAATCTTCCTGGCATGCCTGCTGCTGGTAGCTAGTGGAGAAGCATATTGGTGCCTCTCATGCCAAGCAGGGCAGAGAGTAGGCACTTAGTCACAGATACACCCTGCACCAAGCAGGGGTCCCTTTTTATACACAGAGATCAGAAAGCAGCAGCAGGTTGGAATCCCAGGTACCCCAACCCTCCTGCTTTAATCCAGGCTTGGCCAGAGTCGGAGGCTCTGCTCAGTAAAGGAGAGGGGTAAGCAATTCTAAGATGAGTCAGTTCACCTCCTCCCAGTGCAACAGGGGCTGAAAACTGATTTGACTAGTTTAGCAGAGGGAGAAAGAACCTGCAATTGCGGTAATCTGCCACAGGGTGGAACAAGTAGCAAAAGTAAATGCTTCTCCCTCTCTCACTGTGATGAAATGGTATACATTATAATGAGGAAAAAATCAATGGAAAAACACAGGCAACCCCCAGAGTCCTAAAGAGATAGTTCCAAACAAACAGCTATTGGAGCACAAACAATGGGAACCTCCCAGAATGACCTAACCAGATGATAACCACAGAAATCAAAGATTGGATGGCAAAAATGAACAGAAACCAAGAGAAATAAGAAATGAAACTCAATGAAATTGTAGCAGAGCTGGCCAATTTAAAAAAAAGCCTATTCTGAAATAATAGAAATAAAGAACTCCATCCCCAAAATAAATAAAAAATTGACTTTTGGGCAAGATGGTGATGGAATATGTCAGACTGTAAGTCTCTACAAAAGCAAGTGTTCATAAAGACTGTGTGAATGGGTGTGAGCTGGTGCGTGAGTGAAAGTCTATCTGAGAGGAGACTCAGGTTCATGCATCCAGGGCTTTCCTCCAGAGGTGACTGCAACCCACCACCACCCTGATATTGATTAGAGATCCAGGTGTGCAGGATCATCTGCCATTCTTGAGGCTTTCTTGAGAGGAGGCAGCAGAGAACAACCACCCCTCACCACCTGGCACCTGGCCCATGCCATCACCTGCAGCAGCAGACCAGACACAAGCAGGAGGATCCATGGAGAAGGCAGGTCATGCAAATCTGGAATAAAGCTCCAACACTGGTAATGAGACACCAACGGGTGCCATCTTTTCAGTCCCGGGACCAAGCAGAGATGCATTGTCCCACCCAGCCCTGTCCAGTCTCCATCTTGGGACCCACAGACTATCCTATCATTGGACTCGGAGAGACAGACACCCCTCCCCCATGCTGTAACAGGTACAGACACATCAGATCTGAGTGGGAGACTTGACAGCAGCAGTGCATAGGGTAAGTCTGGATCTGATCCATTCTCCTCCCACAGTAGTCCATGGGACATTTAATCCACACTGAGAGCAACCCTGTCAGCCTGCACTGGGATGGGGGTTGAGGGTGGGGAGACCAGAGCCACACTCTAAGGCAGAGGCAGTAGCCAAAAGGAACTTAGAATTACAGAAACAACCAAGAATGAGTTATTTTTCTTCTTGCTTGTTCTTTGTTTTAGTTTTAGCATTCTTCTTCTCTCTTTCTTTCTGTTTTTGTTTACATTTTTGTTCTTGCTTTGTGTCTGTTATTAATTTTTTTTTTTTTTTTAGATTTTCTGTTTGTGGATGGGTAATTTTGAGGGAGAGTACACCAACAGTGGAGGTTTTGTTTGTTTGTATTTCTGTCTGTATGTTTTTGTCTTTTTTGTTTTATCTGTCTTTGTTGGTTTCTCTGTTTATTTGTCAGTTGGTATGCCTGTCTGTTTTCCCTCTTCTTCTTCTCACCCTCCAACTTCCTTTCATCTTCCTTCTTTCTTTTTCCATTCTTTTCCTTTTTCTTATCTCACTTTGCTTTCAGGAGGCAAACAGACACCCTCACTGCTTGGATAGATTGTAAGGCAGTGGAAAGTGGGTTCCAGGGGGCTCATACACCTGTCAGTGGATACTGGGATCTGCAGATAGCTTGTGAATCAGAGCTTCCCCCTTAATTAAATCTCAAAACTGCAAAAACTACAGGTACCCACCCCTAGTCCAACTTCAGAATTGAACAAAACCAGAAGATTTACACAAGGAAGAATAGGAGACTAAGCAAACAGAAATAAATGCTATGCCCCATCACTGAACAACAGAATTAAAGAAGTTAATAAAAAAGAGGAGGGAGGAAAATCTACACAAATGAAGAAAAGCCAAAGGAATAATATGACTCTTACACAGACCTGGGAGGTCAGCAAGCATAAACAAATTCCATAAGATTGAAATTCTGCCATGCCCCTTTTCAGACCACAGTGGAATAAAAATAAATATCAACACTAACAAAGTTCCCCCAAATCCCACAAAGACATGGACACTAAACAGCATGATGTTAAACAACTCCTGAGTCAACACAGAAATCAAAAGAGATTTTAAAATACCTGTAAAAAATAGAAATGGAGAAACATCTTACCAAAATCTCCATAATGCCATGAAAGCAGTACCAAGAGTGGAATTCGTATCTCTGTGAACACACATGAAGAAAATGGAAAGATCACAAGTTAACAGTCTAACAAATCACCTAAGGAAGCTGAAAAAGGAAGACCACCAAAAGTCAGTCTCATTTCTATTCACCAACAATAAACAAGAAGAAACCCAAATAAAAATGGGCTATTGTTCCATTCACAATAGCCACAAAAAAATTAAATGCGTTGGCATCTTCCTAACCAGAGATGTGAAAGAGTTTTACAATGAAAACTACCGAACACTGTTCAAAGAAATCAAAGATGACACAAACAAATGGAAAAATATTCCATGCTCATGGATTAGAAGAATCAACATTGTTAAGATGTCCATCCTACCCAAGGCAATCTACAGATTGAATGCAGTACCAATTAAATTACCAGCAGCATTCTTCTCAGACCTGGAAATGACAATACAGGAATTCATATGGAAACATAAATGACTATGAATATCCAAAACAATCCTAGCAAAACAAACAAACAAACAAAGCAGGGGGCATAATATTCCCAGACTTTAAACTTTAATATAAAGCTATAATAATCAAAACTGCCTGGTATTGGTATAAGAAGAGGCATATGGAACAGGATAGAGATTCCAGAAGCAAAACATCAATTTCTCAACCAACTTATCTTTGACAAATCTTCCACCACAACCATTGGAGAAAGGAGAACCTATTTACTAAATGGTGCAGGAAAACTGGCTGACCACATGCAGAAGATTAAAACAAGACCCCTACCTATCACCATACACAAATATCAACTCTAAATGAATCAAAGACCTAAATGTAAAACCTCAAACTGTAAGAACCTTAGAAAATGCAGAAGACATCCTTATAGAAATTGGAATTGGCAACCAATCCCTGATCAAAACATGCCATAAGAGATAAGGTAGACAAGTGGGACCTCATCAAACTGAAAAGCTTCTGCAAAGCCAAAGAAATCACTGAGAGAGCGAGGAGACAGCCCACAGACTAGGAAAATATAGTTGCCAACTGTATATCTGACAAAGGCCTAACATCTAGGATCTACAAGGAACTCAAACAAGGGTAGCTGCATAATGAATATTTGCATACCTAACCCTGAATGGTACACCACATATTTGAAATAAAAATTTTTTAAATAATAATAAATAAACAATAAACTATCAAGCATAGGAAACAGAATCAACCAAGCAGAGGAAAGAATCCCAGAGCTTGAAGACCAAAATATGGAATTTACCCACTCTGTTAAAACCATAGGGAAAAAAATTCATAAAGATGGAGCAAAGCCTCTAAGAGATGTGCAACTATGTCAAGAAGCTAAACCCACACCTGAGTGGTATCTGTGAAGCAGAAAGGGAAATAGAGAACACCTTGGAACAAGCATTTCATGAGGTCATCTTAAGAAAAGTTTCCTCATCTTGCCAGAGGCACAACCATTCAAGTACAAAAGATTCAGAGAGTCCCCACAAGTCATCACATGAGAAGACCAACCCCTAGATGCATAATAATCTACCTCCACAATGTAAGCATACAAGAAAAAATCCTAAAGGCAGCAAGAGACAAAGGACAGACTACCTACTGAGGAAGACCCACTAGAACCGCTCCAGATTTATCTGCCATAACACTACAGTCCAGAAGAGACTGGAGTCCAATTTTTAATGTTCTTATAGATAAGCAATTTCAACCAAGAATTTCCTACCTCACCAAGCTAAATTTCATCAGTGACAGGGAATTAAAAACCTTCACAGACAGGCAATCTCTAAGAAAATATTCTGCCTCCAGACGAGCCCTTCAGGGAATGCTTAAGAAGGTCTTGAACACATTAAAAAAAAAAAAAAGAAGAACAGTCATGCCAATCACAAAAGTACAGGCAAACACAGAGTTAACAGAGCATACAGAGCATCCAGAAAAATGAAAACACAAACATATACAAATACAAAAATTAAAAGGCAACAAAGCAACCCCTAAGGATTACATGGCAGGAATAAACTTCCACATTTCAATAATCAACCTGAACATGAGTGGACTAAATGTGAAAAGACATAGACTGGCAAACTGAATTTTAAAAGCACAATCCAACAATCTGCCTCCAGGAAACTCATCTCACTGCAAAGGACACCCACAGACTCAAAGTTGGAGACTGAAATATGAACTATCAGGTGAATGGAAAACAGAAGAAGGCAGAGGGTAGTTATTCTAATATCAGACAAAGCAGCCTTTGAGCCATCAAAAGTTAAAAAGAATACATAATGACCCTACATAATGATAGAAGGCTCAATCCACCAGCAAGAAATATCCATCCTAAACATATATGCACCCAACACAGGAGCACCAGTTTTATAAATCAATTACTATGTAAACTAAGAAAGGATATTGACTGTCACACAATCATAGCTTGAGATCTAAATGCCCTAACAGCTCTAGATAGATCATGGAGGCAAAAAATCAATAAAGAGATCTGGAATCACAGCTCAATGCTCAACCAAATGGACTTAATAAACATCTACAGAACACTTCACTCAACAACTGTGCAGAGTATACATTCTATTCATTAGTACATGGAACATTCTCCAAGATCAATCACTTTTCTCAGACATAAATCAAGCATAAACAAAATAATACCATGCATTTTCTCAGATCACAGTGGAGTAAAAATAAATATCACCACCAAAAAGATCCCCCCAAGACACACAAAGACATGGACACTAAACAACATGTGGATGAATAACTTCTAGGTCAATACAGAAATTAAGACAGAAATAAAAAGATTCCTGAAAACAAATGAAAACAAAGACACATCTTACCAGAATCTTTAGGATGCCATGAAGTCACTATTAAAATGAAAATTCATAGCATTATACACACACATCAGAAAACAGAAAGATCAAAAGTTAACAGCCTAATCACACCTAAGGGAGCTTGAAAGGCAAGACCACCAAAATCCTAACTTCAACAGTAGAATCCAGATCACCAAAATAAACTGCAGGGTATAGAAGACAAAAATATCATAGAAAAAAAAATAACTGCAGGGCATAGAAGACAACTGCGGGGCATAGAAGACAAAAATATCATAGAAAAAAATCAACAAGACAAAATGATGGTTCTCTGAAAGGATAAATAAAATTGATGGACCCCTGGCCAGATTGACTAAAACAAAGACAGAGAAAGCCTAAACAAATATAATTAGAAATGCAAAAGGTAAAGTCACAACTGACCCTGAAGAAATTCAAAAGATTATCAGAAATTACTATGCATATGTATATGCAAATAAACTTGACAACCTAAAGGAATGGAGCACTTTCTGACATCACATAACACCCCAAAGTTGAAACAAGAAGAAATTGAAACCCTAAACAGACCAGACAATCGATTCCATCACAAGAAATCTATCCACCAAAAAAAGCCCCAGACCAGATGGCATTCCAGCTGAATTCTACAAGACATACAAGGAAGAGCTGATACCAATCTTATCAAAAGTATTCAGGGCAATCGAGAAAGATGGATTCTCTCCAAATCATTTTATGAAGCTAACATCACAGATACCCAAATCTGGCAAAGACCCAACAGGGAAAGAGAATTATAGGCCATGAAGAACATAGATGAGAAAATTCTCAATAAGATTCTATCGAATTGGGTCCAACAACACATCTCACGGGCCATCCACTATAACCAGGTGGGTTTCATTCCTAGGATGCAAGTTCAATATTCATGAGACCATAAACATAATTCAGTATATTAACAAATGTAAATCAAGAACCACATGATTGTATCATTAGATGCAGAAAAATCATTTGACAAAATCTAGCATCACTTCTTGATAAATACTCTTGAACACCTAGGCATAGAAGGAACATTCCTCAAAACAGTAAGAGCCATCTATGATAAACCTGCAGCCAATATTTTGCTCAATGGAAAGAAGTTGGAAGGATTCCCCCTGAGAACTGGAAGAAGACAAGAATGCCCACTCTCACACCTCCTCTTCAACATAGTGCTGGCCGTCCTAGCCAGAGCAATCAGGCAAGATAAGAAAATCAGTGATATCCAAATAGGAAAAGAGGAAGTTAAGCTATTCCTGCGGTGACTAAAACAGCCCGGTATAGGTACAAGAATAGACACATAGACCAATGAAACAGGACAAAGACTGCCAAAGCAAAAACACAGTCTTTCAACCAACAGAACTTGACAAAGCTACCAATAACAATCACTGGGGAAAGGAGACCATATTTAGCAAATGGTGCGGGGAAAACTTGCTCATCACATGCAGAAGAATGAAACTGGACTCCTACCTATCACCTTATATAAAAATCAACTAAAAATGGATCAAAAATCTAAACATAAACCTCAAACTATAAGAATCCCAGAAGAAAGCATAGGAAACACCCTTAGGCACATCAGAGTAGGCAATAAATTCTTGACCAAGTCTCCAAAAGTGAATGTCATAAAAGCTAAGATAAATAAGTGGGACCTCATCAAACTGAAAAGCTGTTGCACAGCAAAAGAAACCATCAAGAGCGTGAAGAGACAACCCACAGAATGTGAAAAAATATTTGCACATTTTGTATCTGACTAAGGCCTACTAACATCCAGGATCTACAAGGAACTCAAACAAGCTGAAAGGAAAAAAGCAAATAACTATGTTAGAAAATAGGTAAAGGATATGAAAAAACACTTTTCAAAAAAAGATATATAAGCAGCCAACAGACACATGAAAAAATGCTCAGCCGCATTTATCATCAGAGAAATGCAAATTAAGATTACAATGAGATATCATCTAACTCTAGTAAGGATGGCCATCATTAATAAATCAAAAATCAACAGTTGCTGGCACGGATGTGGAGAAAAGGGAACGTTTCTACACTGTTGGTGCGAGTACAAACTAGTTCAACTCTTTGGAAAGTAGTGTGGTGATTCCTAAAAGAAATAAAGAACTAAAAGAACTTTCCATGCTATCCAGCAGTCCCTCTTCTGGGAATATACTTCTGGAAACATAAATCGCTCTACCAAAAAGACACCTGCACACACCTGCTTATTGCAGCACCATTCACAATAGTGAACATGGAGAACTAATCCTATTGCCCATCGAAAGTAGACTAGATAAAGAAAATGTGATACATATACATGATGGAGTATTACGCAACCATAAAAAAGAACAAAATCATGGGCTTTGCAGCAAATTGGATGGAGTTGGAGACCATCACACTTAGTGATCTATCACAGAAACAAAGAACTGAACACTGCATGTTCTCACTCATAAATGGGACCTGAATATTAATCACATTAACACAAGGGAGGGATGGGCAATTGTTGGGTACTGCCAGAAAAGGGATGGCGAGAGCGAGGGCACATAACAACACAATGCGTACCTGGAAGTGAGGGCCAGCTGGAGTTCCAAATTTCACCTGCATGTGGCCTACTTGTGTAGTGAATCCTTACTTGAACACCACATTTCTGTAATGAAACTTAAAATATATACATAAATGCAGTAGGATTAAAATGATAATTTATTACCTAGTTTTTAAGCATCATATTTGTTATCTATTTTTGGTTGTTATAACTCATTCTTAATTTTTAAAAAATCCTACTTGATCATGGTGAATGGTCTTTTTAATATGCTATTGGATTCAGTCTGCTAGTATTTTGTTGAGGATTTTTGCTTCTATGTTCATCAGGGATATTGGCCTATAGTTTCCTTTTATTGTGTCTCTGTCTGGTTTCGATATCGTAATGTTGGCCTTGTAGAATAAGTTTGGTATTACTTCTTTCTTTTAAAATTATTTGCCACATTTCTTTTTTTTTTTTTAATTTAAAAGATGTGGGATACAATTCAGGATTAGATACATAAGTGCTAATTATACAGGTAAAGTTTGGGCCTCCCTTTGCTCCCCACTTCACCTGGTTTGAGATCATCTCCCCTCCCACACCAACCACCCCCACCCCCAGCAGTTTCCTGCTACTGCCACCTTTTCTTATATCTGCCACATTTCTAAACTGTCTTTTTAAAGCTAGTCATGTTGGCTCCAGCCCATAATCCCAGCACTTTGAGGCATTAAGGCGGAAGGATTGCTTGAGGATAGGAGTTCAAGACCAGTCTAGGCAACATAGTGAGACCTTGTCGCTACAAAAAATAAAAAATTAGCCAGGCACAGTGGTGTGTGCCTGTGGTCCTAGCTACTTGAGATGCTGATGTAGAAGGATCACCTGAGCCCAGAAGATCAATGCTGCAGTGAGGCGTGATTATACAGCTATACTCCAGCCTGGGCAACAGAGTGAGACCCCAGCTAAAAAATTTTTCTCTTTTTAATTTGGGGAAGCACCAAATCCAGTTGATCACTTGTTTATAAGCCCCTATAGATTCCTGGTAAAAAATTGATTCTTGATGTTCTGATTCATATCTGTGTAAATCATATTAATGCTATTTGCAAAGGTCTGTGTAGAGCTTCAAATGATACCTTTCAAAATTGAAAGCATAATTTGTACCAAGAGTCAACTGACTGAAACCCCAAACACCTGTGTTTAAGCTGAAAACTTGTTACCCAGGATTGTTTGAACCTTGTGTCATGAGTCATTCTTAATGACTAAGTCTCTAAGTACTTGAAAGTGTAATTGAAACACAAAACTTTAAAATTTTAGGGATATGAGAACAAAAATCTTTCTAAGCAAAAACATTTCAAATGAACATAATCTTACCTTTCCTTGGAGGCTCAGGATCATCAATAAAAATATCAATAAATGGCCCAGTCTAAAATAGATTTAAGAGTCCACAGGCTGTCTAACCCTACACGAAATGGTCCCAGACAGTTGGTTTTGAGTTTTGGGGACTATTATAATAGTTTTTCTATCTTCCCTCTTATTGGCACTTGTCATTTCCTTCTATTATCAATTTACCTATCTGTAGTAGCTTCTCCCGCATTTAATTATTTGCTGTTTTTTATATCTAAGAGCTCAGACAACTTGTTAGAATTATGTATAAAGTTAGTGTAAATGGGCTGGGCACAGTAGCTGTAATCCCAGTCCTTTGGGAGGCCAAGGTGGAAGGATCACTTGAGGCCAGGGATTTGAGACCACTCTGAGCAACACAGCAAGACTCCATCTCTACAAATTTTTAAAAAAAATTAGCCAGGAGCCGGGCTCGGTGGCTCAGTCTATAATCCTGCGCCTTTGGGAGGCTGAGGTGGGTGGATTGCCTGAGCCCGTGGGTTCGA
>NW_007001812.1:25369-100888 GCF_000164805.1 Carlito syrichta
AAAAAAAAAAAAAAAAAATTAGCCAGGTTGGGTGGTGCACCTGTAGTCCTAGCTACTCTGGAGGCTGAGGCCAGGGGATCACCTGAGTCCAGGAGTTCAAGGCTGTAGTAAACTATGATCATGCCACTATACTCCAGCCTGGGTGACAGAGTAAGATCTCGTATTAAAAAAAAAAAAAGTATAAATAGGTTCCAAATGGAGTCCTGAGAGATTTTCCATGTGAATAATGGGGACTTAAAATGAATTGGAGTTGGCAATGTAGTAGTTATGATTAATGTGTACAGTGGGTATATTAACAGGCTATACCACATAGATTAGCAATGAGTATTTTTTATTGATTTCATAATATTTTTATTAATACTATGTTGTATAGTATTAACACTGTGCTTTATTATGTTAATACTATTAATATTTTTTATCAATACTATACCAATTTAATAAGACAGGTGGGGAGAGTCAGTATAGGGAAAATGACTGCCCTTGAAAAGAAAACAAGGCAGCTTATAGGGTAGTCTGTAAGGTGTATCTGATGTGTGTGTGTGTGTGTGTGTGTGTGTGTGTGTGTGTGTGTCATATGTGTATGATGTGTGTATGTGTTTGCTTGGCAGAAACTAAAGTTACTCTGATACTTGCTTAAAAAATAGGTTAACTATAAACAAATAAAACAAGTGAAATGTTTTGTGACATCAGCTCCAGCTTCTTAGATGCATTATTGGTTTATTTTGTCTTTTTTATTTTGTGATTCTTGGCCATGTCCCACACTGTAAGGATGGCAGGTGTTAGGTTTCTCACAAGGAGGACCAGGTTTCCGGTGCACCTCAGGCTTTCTCAAACATCATGGGCATTAGCTTGGTTAGAAATAAAACCAGTTACTTGAATTAGCGACTGAGATATCTCAGGGAAAGACTTGCCCATAATTGCCACAAGATGCAGAAGCGCCGGGGGAAGGAGGGGCAAAAGAAGACGCCTTCACAATGGTTTCCTCCTTCCTTATAAAAAAAAATTACTGCAGGCATAAGGTGTTGCCCCAGCCCTGGGGGAACTTTGTTCCCTAGATTTGGCCGTGAGTGGGCCATTGCCCACGAGGGTACCATGGACTGTCAGATACTGCACTTCCATTTTGCAGAAATGGTTTCCAAGCAGGGCTTCTTCCGCTGCCGCCTCTCCCTGTAATGCACCATCCAGCCTCTGGATTTTTCGTACCCAGAGAAACCCCTGCCCAACATTTCAGTATCATCCTGGGGAGCATTTTCAATGGGTGAGTGAGATTCCAACCATTTCATTCCTTAAACAGCAGAAATCTCAACTGTTCCCAGAGTCTGCGCATTGGCTCAGAAAAAGCCCTGCTGCTTTCAATCCCCCAAAATGCTCCCGCCAAAGACCGCTGAGGCACCAGGCCAGCCCTGGCACTGGGGCATTGTCCAGGCCAAGGGCCCTCCCCAGGTCATGGGAGCCTCTGGGAAGTGGGTGTCTTGTCCTGAAGCACACATTCCACATCCTTATCCTCTGCTTCCTGAACAGTCTGGCCCGTGAGCATCTTTCCAGCCTCCGGGCATCTCACAGTCACCTGACCTATTTTCTATAAACTCAAGACAGAGACCATAAAAAATGTTGAATCAAGGGTCTGTGTGGTGTCCTGGTTATAAAGCTCAATGTCAAAGCAAAATATCGCCTTCTAGTAGCCCCCTCCTCACAGATTTGTGGTTAATTCAAATAAATGGCTAACATGTTTATTCTTCTCTTCCTAGAGTAAAAGCAAAGAAAGCACTTTTCTTTCAGTAGATTCTAGATTCTGTATTTATATATATCTTAGAGGCTGTACATTTTCTTAGAGACAAGAAAAGTAAAGATTTTCCCTATTCACCCTATCAGGACAGAACCATCTTTCCTATTATTGAGGAGTTTTCTTTTTTCTCCCCCTCTTCATCTCTAGCTCATTGTCCTGGGTCTCTAGGCATATAGTAATTACTCAAGAAAGATTCACTAGTTGAATGAGTGAAAGACTGGATGGATGGACGGACGGACGGACGGACGGATAGACAGGCAAAAAAAAAATGTCTCTGTGTTATTACCTTCCAGGCCACCTCTCCATCTAGCAGAGAACCCTCACAATGCTTCCTGGCAATTCTTCTTCAGAGACCTGTCTATTAAAGGGGCATTTCTTAAGCCTGTTTGGGGTTCACACAACAGAATTTAATACCAAAGACTCTTTTATGTGCTTCTTTGCTTTGTTTTGCTTTTGAGTGGAATGAAAACCTGGCTCCCTGGGTTCTGGGTAGAATTTCTCAGTAAATGGTTGGACTGTTTTGTGTTTCTAGCACAGCTCAGTTCTGTCAGGCCCGTTGGCATGTGCTTGGTCCTGGAACAGCTGTGCACAGTTTGGGGTCTGGACAGGAGTGTTCAAATGGCTACTCTGGGGCTCTGAAGCAATTTGAGTCAGGGCTTGTTCCTGTCCTTCTTTGTCATGAGGCTGTTGGATTTTGTGATCCTTTAAAAAGACTTGGCAGCTACTGGCTCCGCTCTGGAGGGCATCCTTCCTTAGATATTCTGGAATGCCGCTGCCCACTGAGAGTTTTACAGAGACAAGTGCCCAGGCAGCTGACCCCACAGAGGGTGGGAAGCCAGGAGCTCAGTTTCACAGAACAAGGCCAAGCTCCACTAGTATGACTCAGTGACTATAACTTCCCTAATCTTCCAACCCCTCCGGTCTGTTTCTCCCTATCCTGGAGCTTAGCCAGGCTTCTGAAGATAGTTTCCTGCTCTCTTATGAGACCCCCTAATTAACATTTCTTCTTCTCTCTGTTCTCTGCTCCAGTTCTGTCTGCAGCCTCCTAATCACAGCATTAGCAACCTCAGATCTGATCCTGCTCCTCATATGGTCTTCCCAGGAGAGGGCATCAAGCCAAGGGAAGATGGAAGGAGCCTTCCTAGGACGAGAAGAGGCCACATCTCTAATGCACAGTGCTTGGCATGGGAAAGGTGCTCTTATGACAGCTGCTGTTGGGATATGTTCATAGTCTCAAAGTGACTCCCTAAATATTATTAGTTACTTATTAGTTATAAGGAGAAACAAAACAAAACAGTAACCAGACAATGGAGAAATTATACAACATTTTGACCAGGTGATAAGAATTAACCTCATTTTTGCAGAATGACATCATGTGGTTCCTGATCTGATACCCTGGTTACGACAAGCAATACCTGGACTGTATTTAGGCTGAAATGACATAACCTCAATCAAACCATGAGGAAACATCAGACATACCCAATGAGGAATATGCTATCAAACAAAAATGGTGCTTGCTTTGGCAACAGACATCCTAAAATTGAAATGACACCAAGAAGATTGGCATTGCCCCTGCACAAAGATGACACACAAGTTTGTAAAGAACAAAAAATGGTGTGGAGGGGCAGATGGGGCGGGGATCAGCATCATACAAGCCAGATGAAAGGAGGCTAAAGAGTCATGATGACAAAATGCAGTACCTGACCCTAGACGGAATCTTGTGCCACAGGTGGGGAAATGCTATAAAAAACCATGAATACATTAATTAACAAAAGTGATAAAAGAATGGGTGAATCAGATAAAGGATTGTGCCAAACACTATGGTTATATATTAGACTATCCCTACTCTCAGGAAATATACACTAACATATTTAGGGGTAAAGGGCTATGAGACACATAATTTACCCTCAAACATTCCAGGAAAAAATTCCATGATGTGTGTATATGTGTGGAGCTGGGGAGAAACACTCAAATAGTATAGCAAGCGGAGCAAAATGTTGACCATACAGGCGCCTCTTGTTATTTATGTAACTTTTTTTGTAAGTTTGAAATTATTTCCAAATAAAAGTCTGAAAGTGTAGCTGCACTTACTCTGATCTTCACATATCCTTAGAGTCTGAACCAGGGTAAAGGTGACATGAGGCCATGTCACTGTGAAGCCCCTCAGACTGGGAAAGTGTCATGAACTGGGAAACCTTTTGAACTTACCTTTGGTTCTGAAGCAAATGCTCCATTCGGCAGCCACCGTGGGGAAAGGCCTCAAGAGACTGAGGAGAGCTGCAGGCGGGGTGGGGCTTGAAGACAGGCTGG
Organism: Carlito syrichta; assembly: GCF_000164805.1. Lineage (NCBI taxonomy): Eukaryota > Metazoa > Chordata > Mammalia > Primates > Tarsiidae > Carlito > Carlito syrichta. The sequence goes on from NW_007001812.1 coordinate 29,466, forward strand.
CTTGACCCAGGCCTCTGTTTGCCCAACACCAGGCTCGGTTCAAGGGCGTTAGAGTAGGCAAGCCCCAGACACAACCCCGTCCCAACTCTAATTCAGAAAAGAAACGATGCCCTGCTATCGTGACTGACAGATCAACAAAAACTCAGACTGACTTCAAATTTCATTTTTTTAAGCAACAAGTAGAGATGCAGCGTAGACATTGAGGGTGGCTTGTGAGTCCAGGGGATCTGGATCTAAATCCTGGCTCTGCCACTATCAGCTGTACCTATTGAGGCAAGTTACCCTGCCCCTGAGCCTCAGTGTCCTCCTCTATGCAGGGTTAAGCCCCAAAGGTTATGATGAAGATTAAGGGAAGCACTGTATATGAAGTACAGACATGGTAAGAGCTCGGCAACCAGTAGCTATGATTATAATAATGGCATCTCCCGCCCCTGACTCTGAACAGTTAAGACTAACACATACAGTTAAGAAGGCTAGTGAGTCCAAGGGCAGGGACATCGGGGGATGTGGTCCTGACGCAGGACTCCTGAAGGGGGTAAGGGTCCCTCAGTGGGAGAAAGCCTAATCAAGACAGCCACTTGGACCAGACAGCGTGTGTGCTGAGGAGCTTCTCTAGACTATAGCCATGATCTGCTCAGGCCTTTGTCCACTGTTTAGCATGGATACACCACATGTGCTCGCAGTCTTTACTTGACCAAAAGGCTGGGTATATTGGACAATTATACCATGAAAGCCAAATATCTGCTCCAAGAACTTACCAACTCCTTCTCTTAAGTCAAATTTCTGGCTTTCAATAGATACTTCAAAAAGTAAAAAATCAGCCAGGCATGGTGGCTCATACCTGTAATCTCAGTACTTTAGGAGGCCAAGGTGGGAAAATCACTTGAGCTCAAGATTTTAAGACCAGCCTGGGCAACATACTGAAGCCTTGTCTCTACAAAAATGCAAAAATTAGTTGGGTATGGTGACACACACTCATGGACCCTGCTACTCACTAGGCTGAAGTGGAAAGATTGCTAGGAAGTTGAGGTTGCTGTGAGCTGTGATTGTACCATTATAAGCCTGGACTACAGAATGAGACCCTATCTCAAAAAAAGAAAAGGTTTAAAAAATACCTTTAAATAATTAACTCTCCTCTACAAAATCTGGAAAGTAGGACGAAAGCAGAATATCTCATGGGGACAACACTTCTCTTTTTGCAGCACGGTCATCGCCAGCCTGGTTTCATCACCCACATTTTGGAGTGCCCTGATGGGTCTCTCTATTATAATTCCAGAAACATTTTACCTGAGGCACATGATAATTCTGATATGGGCCCTAAATGCTTATTGCCTAGGGGCAAAAACATTGTTTGCCTAGGGGCAGTTCTCTATGTTCCTAATATTTTTCTCCCACCACCCGTTATTTATGGTCTACTCTCAGCATCTGGGAATCAGGGTGGCTGGCCGTCAACAGAGTGCACCAAGGACGGTTTTCCATTGAGTTCTTTAATTTATTAAAGAAAAGTCTCACACAGTGCCTCCACTCACTCAAGGTGCAGACGTTTGCTGACGTCCCATTGTGTGCCAAGTACTGGTGTAGACACTAAGGTGTGGAGACAAATGAGCCATCATCACTGCCCAGTAGGAACCCAGCATCCAGCAAGACAGATAAACACAGATAGGCAAGGCAGGGTAGAGTCACAGCTCAAAGGCCTAGACCAGTGTTTCTCAATCCATCTTCTGTGCCAGAGTCACTGAGCAACTAATTACAAATGCAGCATCCAGGCCCCAAACACCAGAACTGCCAAATACAAATCTCTGGGTCTAGGGCTCTAAAATCTTCACTTAACAATGGCGTCTTAACCATTCCAAAGTTTAAAACTCACAGATCTGTCCTATACTCCACTGCAGACTTAGACACAGCTGCATTTCTGAAGGATCACCAGCACAGGCTCATTGAAGGTCTTTTTTTTTTTTTCTCGAGTCTCACTCTGTCATCCAGGCTAGAGTGCAGTGGCACCATCATGGCTTCCTGCAGCCTCGACCTCCCAGGCTCAGAAAATCTTTCCACTTCAGCCTCCCAAGTAGCTGGGATTACTGGATGCACCACCATGCCCTGGTAATTTGTTTATTTTTTTGTAGAGACAAGGTCTCGCTATGTTGCCCAGGTTGGTCTCGAACTCCTGGGCTCAAGCAGTTTTCCCACCACCTCAGTCTTCCAAAATGCTGGGATTATGGGCATGAGCCACTGTACCCAGCCTGAAGGTGTTATTTCAATGGGGTTCCATGAGCCTGGAGGAGGTTTCAGTAAAATGGCAGAACCCACGAAAACTCTTTGAAAAACAGGAGGCCTGGGGTTTGGGGAACACAGAGAGCCTCCTGTGTTAGGGCCCATATCAGAATTATCATGTGCCTCAGGTGAAATATCTCTGAAATTGTAATAGAGAGGCCCATCAGGGCACCCCACCCAGCATTGTGACTGCTGGGAGATCTCGAGGTGCAGCACTGGAAGGAGGAAGTAGCAATGGCCATTACGTACCTGACTGGAGGAGCAAGAACAGAAGACATCAAGTGGACATGCTGGGGCTAATGGAGCTATGCTCTGACATCAGAGAGGAGCAGAAAGGAAGAAGTAGCCAAGAGGTCAATGTTCCTGATCCAGTATGGTTGTGCGGCTCCCAGGGAGCTCCTGATGTATTTATGAAATGTGTAGGGGTTAGGGAGGTGGGTGAGCTATCTACATCAAAGACTGCCAATCTCTCAAGTTGTTTGCATAGACAGAAAGAAATGTGTCTGAAGCCTCCAGCACCAATGATGGAGTCTGGCTGTGCCCAGTTCCCCAGAACTCTGTTATGGGTAAAAATGCCATGTGCGTGTATCCTAGATGGGCCACTGGTCCTTCAAATCTCGTGAGGTCCAGTTCTCAGACAAGCACAAGTTAGACCCAAGCGGGGTCTGCTGCACTGGTTTCAACACAGGTCTCATCATTTGCATTTGGTTAATGGATCTGTCCCTGAGAGATCACGCAGCTACAACCGGACCATCCTGCAGATCTTTTGATAGTCAGCCAGCTAGTGCCCAGCATCCCTTCATCTATACTGCTCTCTTCCTTACTCTACACTGGGTTATGGGGCCCATATTCACCTTAACCCACTGAATCCCAGCTCTGCCACTCACTTGTGTGACTTTGGGAAAGTTCATGGCCTTCTTTGAGCTTCAGTTGCCTCCGCTATTAAACTTAGATAATAATATATATCTCACAGTGTCGCTTCATAAATAGCCCCTTTTTCCTTCTCTATAGTTGAGTGCCATAAGTAATAAGTCCATGATTGAAAAGACACCTTTATAATCAACCATTTTGTTCATAATTTCAGACATCGATCTGAGTTTGAACATTTAGTTAATGGAAGAAATTTCAGATGCAGCAGAAAAATCCTCCAGAGATATTTTTAATGGGTGGTAGGTTCGTAAAGTGTCTCTGTCTTTTGGAATGGATAGCAGACAATTAGCAATTCCTTTTGCCTGAGAAACCAGACTAATTACTGGTGTCTTGGTTAATGGGGTCTTTTGTGAACTCCCTCTTTAAATGAGAAATCTTTAACTTTTCACAAAAAAACTCATTTGTGCTGCTGATTCCTAATATTTCTAAATAAAGGCTTGGCCTCTGGGCTCTTGTAGTCAAATAACCCAAATCAAACCAAGCTGCTCTGCCAGGGGAAAAATTTATTTTGTGTGAGTCTGCTGGAAGAAACCGGATGTCTAAATGTTCTACTTAGGAATCACCATAAGCAAAGATTGGCTATAACCTGCTCTGGGGCAAGTTTCATGGACCCAAGCTTAGAGGGGGGTTTATCCCACTTGAGCTGAAATGGCGTGTTGAGATAGTCACACATTACACCCTGTCATGTTTCTAAGTTCACAGTTTGTAAGAAGCAGGCTGTCCCGGACCTCAAGTTGGCTGACAAAGACACAGGGCCAAGATTCTGTGTCTAAGGCAGAGGAGACAAAGGTAAGGGAAGCCAGTTACCTGTCCTACATTAACATGAAAGGAGGCTAAAAAGCCTGGGTAGGGTAAGAGGAGTTTGAGGAATGGGACATTCTAATAATGTCAGGGTCATCCACCAGCAGGAGGTCAATGACAAGAGCTTAAAACAGACAGAAATACAAGTAAATGCTGACAGGAAGAGAGGGATAGGCAACCCAGGGCTTGGCAGGAATCTGGAGAGGAATCCAAAAGTGACCCAGAACTGAGACCTAACCCATAAAGTCAGTTGGAGGAAGCTTCTCCTGAAGAATCTCCAGTGACCTTGGAAGGGATGTCTAAATGTTCTACATAGTAGTCCTTCCTTTACAGTTCTTTCTGTCAAATTCTTTCACAACAAACCTTGACATACAGGGTCTAAATGGAACTTGGGAATGCTGGGTGCCTTTGGATTCCTTTTGTAATATTAAATGACCTTGACTGACTCCTAGCTGACTCCTGAACTCTTTCCCTATTTTATTTTCATCAGCTCCACTGGTTCTTTCCAGAAGTTTTGAGAAGGGTTGGTTGTCTGCCCCATTGTGGTTTGAAATATTCCTGTGTCCTGATTGTGGAATGGAAAAAAAATTCTTCACTTTGGTTTAATAAAGGTACCATTCAATTAAAAAAAAATTTTTGGGTAGAAAACTTCAAGATGATAAAACAGAGGAACAGAAATGGTTTTTAGGACATACCGACAATAAAATTGTCATAGGAGTGTTTGGCAAAAGGTAGGAGCCTATAAACCCCAGTTTCTTTCCCTTTCTTCTACCTGGCCTACAACATCTTAATCAAAAATTTCTTTTTCTTTTTCTTTTTTAATGCTTGATATAGAGATGGGGTATCACTGCGTTTCCCCAGGCTGGCCTCAAACTCCTGGTCTCAAGCAACACGCCTGCCTCAGCCTCCCGGAGTGCTGGGATTATAGGTGTGAGCTCCATACTCAGCCAGAAACCTCTTTTTAAATCCTTCAGCATCTCCATTCTCCCACTCCATTCTTAGCACCTGTACCTCCCCTATAGAAAATCAGCTCAGGCAAGGACCTCACTACATTAGACTATATGGTTCACTAATGATTCATGTGTTTTACAAGAAAGACCACCCCTCATTTCTCAGTGATGATGGTTCTCAAACTGCAGTGGGCATAAGGATCACCTGAAGAACTTGGCGAAGTTCATATTCCTGGGACCTCTTCCAGATTCAGCAGATCCTGGGTAGAGCACAGAGATCTGCATTTTTTTAAGCAGTCATTCTGATGCAGGTATAAGAAGACACTTTGGAAAGACTGTTTTAGGGTTACATCAACATAATAACAAAGTCTCAGAAAACTGGTGCCAACTCCAAAAAGGAGTAAAGGGTCATTAACCTCCACTTCTGTAGACCAAAAATGAGTTCTTCCCAGGATCTGGACCCTTAAGAGTCTACCTGCTTCAATCCTCCTACTCCAGGACAGCACTCTGTGAGTCTATGTTGCCCACAACAGCTGCTGCACCTTTTCAACGATCACAAGGGAGCAAGATTCCACAGCCTCCCATGCAAAGCCATTTGTGTTTAATTGCCCTTCAGTTAAGAAGTTCTTCCTTAAACATTCAATCAGTTCTCCCCTGGCAAGACTCATCAACTCTTGCTCTATTCTCTGTGGAGATGGAAAAACCACAAAGTTTAGTTTGCAATTTCTATATCTTCATTTAATCAAAGAGTCTAAAGCTAAAAGAAATTGCAGATATCATCTGGCACTACTCCTATATTCTACCTATGTGAATGCTTGCCCAAAGAGATATATATATATATTCAGTGAGTTTTAGTTTCCAGTGCCTGCAAAACATCTGAGGGAAACTGTCCAGGAAGTAACTGGCTAAATTAGCTCTGCTCTCATACTGTGCATTTTCTGTTGCCTTAATTTTGGTGGTAGAGATGGGATCATCCTCTTAGCCTTCTCTGACCCAGAATATGCATATGAACTCCTTCATCATTCCTCCAAAAATTGTGTTTTCCATACCTGTAGCCATTTTACTTTACCGAACAAAATTATAAGCTACCTAGCTATATTTGAATTTTGGATAAACAACCAATCATTTTTAGCAACTATCCCCCTGCAATAATTGAAAAACACTTATACTAAAAAATTGTTGTTGATCTGAAATTCAAATTTAATAGGGTATCTGTATTTAATCTGGCAACTCTCGTGCTAAACTTTTTAGAGCAGCAGTTCCTAACCTTTTTGGCATCAGGGACAGGTTTTGTGGAAGACAATTTTTCCACGGGTCAGAGTGATGTTGGGAGGATGAGTTGGGGATGATTCGAGCTCATTATGTTTATTGTGCACTTTATTTCTATTATTTTTACAATGTAAAATATCATGAAATAATTATACAACTCACCATAATACCAGAATCTGTGGAAACCCTGAGCTTGTTTTCCTGCAACTAAATGGTCCCATCTGAGAGTGATGGGAGACAGTAACACACAAAATGTGTTATGTGTTATGCCCAGTCTACTCTGTAATCTCGTTTTGGTGGCTGCCATGGCAGAAAACCCTGCTTCACAAAGATAGGATGCTAGAAATGAAAGCAGACTTTTCAGTGCTTTTGTGGCAACCTCAGGATACTCCACCTTGACTTTAATTCAGAACATATGGAGATTTGAAGATATCTCAAACATACTTTTATGTCCGCCATCATTTGTGATCTCATGCACTTGATTCTCGTCTAGCAAGGACAAAGTCGATTCACTTGGCTTATTCACAAGTGGGTCGCGGATCCATTCCTTCCCAGTTCAGGGTCTTTTGTGGCTGAGAAGTAATAAACTCTTTGGAAAGCTGAGATAGGTGATCATGCACCTTCTGGGAGAAAGAAATCCTGGCTCAGTCTCATTCAAAATGTCTGCTAATGTTTGAAACATGTCAAAAATCCCAATGTTCACTCATCACCCCCATAATTCCAGTTTGGCTCAGAATGTAGCCACTTTATCTGCCAACTTGAACACATTGTCACTCTCTCCTGAATTGACAGATTGTGGTGGCTGAGCAGGTTGAATATGTCACACAGGAAAGCAAGTTTTGCAACCCATTCTGTGTCACTGAAATGTGCTGCCAGTGGTGACTGTTTTTCTAAAAGAAATCTCTGGAGTGGCTCTCATAACTCAAAAACTCTAACCAGTGATCTACCTTTAGAAAGCCATCTCACTTCTATGTGTAAGAGAACACATGGCGTGGCTCGGTGGCTCAGCCTGTAATCCCAGCACTTTAGGAGGCCGAGGTGAATGGGCTTTCTAAGCCTGAGGGTTTGAGACCAGCCCGGGCAACTTGGCGAGACCTCTTCTCTACAATAAATAAAAAATTAGCCGGGCATGGTAGCGCGCGCCTGTAGTTCTGGCTATTTGAAAGGTTGAAGCGGAAGGATCGCCAGAGGTCAGCAGGTCGACACTGGGGTGGCCATGAGTGTGCCACTGCACTCCAGCCTGGGCGATGGAGTGAGACTCCAACTCAAAAAAAAAAAAAAAAAGAGAGAGAGAGAGAGAGAGAGAGAGAGAGAGAAGTCGTGTGTGCTCTGCATCCATCACATGCATCACAGAGCTGTGAGGACAGACATGAGTTAAGGGCATGTAGTTTAATGTGGTTGAACCCTATAATCATATCCTGCATTCATTTCTCTATGGATGACAGTGTGTAGAAACACATTCAGAAGCAACCTCTTTGACCCAAATAGTTCAAACAGAAAGTCATCCAGTCATGGCAACTGCTCCATCTGTGTATATACTGATACAAAATGACCAATTCAGTTTTCCTGATATGTAGTCATTCAAAGACTTGAATAGTTCTGCAGGTGTGGCGGGTTGGCAATTAAAGTGCACATAACATATCCTCATGCACATTCTTCTGAAAAATATATCACACAAAGACAAGCCTTGTTGCCTTGTTGCCAACATTGATAGACTTGTCAACCTGGATTGTGTACCACGGTGACTCATTAATCCCCTCTACCAGTTGTGTCTCAATATCCTCTGGTATTTTATCACTTCGTCTAGTTATAGTGCTAGCCGGAAGAGGAACACATGCCACTTTTTGAACTGCAGCCTCTCCTAAAAGTTCACGATAAATATCCTTAGCAGCTGGCAGGATCAACCCTTCACCAACAGTAAAGGGCTTCTTAGCTTTAGCAATGCAGTTAGCCACTAATTATCATGCTCTCAGTGCAGACAACAATTGATGATGTGATGGCCTTCAATAATTGCATCTGTTTTTTGTGCTCACATTTTTTTTATTTTGAAACACTCCAAAAGCGTGTCTTTTAATGCAGGATGCTTGGACTCCTTGTTGTGAAGCCATTTGTAAGGTTTCATGGCTTCAGTGAATAGCTGATCACCACATATTATACAAAGATGACTTGGAGAATGTGAATCACCTGCTGCAATGAACCTGTAATTTAAGTGGGACTCTGGTATTTTCTTTTAAATGCAGCTTTCTTTTTATTGGCAGTCCTAGAGTCTTCTGCTGTCTCATCATTGGGTCTTTACCCCTTTTCAAAGAAGCTCTCCAGTGATGTTTGTTTTTCACTCATTTTGGCTAGAGTTAGCTTGTGGGCTTACCAAAAGTGTGACTGAGACAAGTCCACAGTGTAGGAAAGAGGCGAATATGAAAGTGGTAAATAAAATAATGGGCAGACTAAAATAAGTGTCAGATTCTGACTTAAGTCTGTCACCAGATTCAGCTGTACAACTGAAGTGCATCAACTCACTTGCCACTCACTAATACGGCTTTTGTTTTGTTTTGTTTTGTTTTGTTTTTTGAGTCAGAGTCTTACTCTGTTGCCCAGGCTGGAATGCAGTGGCATGCTCACGGCCACCGCAGCCTTGACCTGCTGGGCTTAGGCAATCCTTCCGCCTCAGCCTTCCAAGTAGCTGGGACTATAGGTATGCACTACCACACCTGGTGGATTTTTTTTTTTTTTTTGTAATTTTAAATATGTGAGGTACAATTCAGGGTTAGGTATACAGATGTTCATTATGCAGGTACCCTTGTTGATAAGGTGTGACCTCCCCCCGACCCTCAGCAATTTCCCGCTGCTACCAATCCTGCCCCCATCTTCCCCTGGCAATTTCCCACTACTGCCAATCCCTTTCTTATAGTATTATGGTAGTTGTTCAAGGTCTGCTTAGGAGTGAGAACATGTAATACTCAGTTCTTTGTTTTTGTGATAGATCACTCAGTATTATAGACTCTAAGTCCATCCAGGTTGCTGTGAAGTTCATAATTTTGCCCTTTTTATGGCTGCATAATATTCCATCATGTATATGTACCACATTCTTTTTATCCAGTCCTGTTTCAATGGGAAGCACAGTTGGTTCCATGTTTTTGCTGTGTGAATAATGTTGCAATAAACATGCACATGTAGGTATCTTTTTCATAGAGTAATTTGAGTCCCTCAGGGTATAGTCCCAGTAGGGGGATTGCAGGGTTATATGGGAGGTCGATTTTTAGATGTTTTAGGAATTGCCACACTGTTTTCCACAAAGGCTATACTAGTTTACATTCCCACTAACAGTGTAGAAGTATTCTCTTTTCACTGCATCCTATCCAGCATCTGCTGTTTTTTGAGTTATTGATGATGGCCATTCTGACTGGAGTTAGGTGGTTTCTCAGTGTGGTTTTAATTTGCATTTCTTTGATGACTAGTGAGGCTGAGCATTTTTTCATGTGTCTGTTGGCTACTCATGTCTTCTGAGAACTGTCTATTCATATCTTTTACCCACTTTGTAATGGGGTTTTTTTTTCAGCACATTTGAATTCCTTGTAGATTCTAGATGTTAGGCCTTTATCAGATATACAATTGACAACTATTTTTTCCCAGTCTCTGGGCTGTCTCCCAAGTCTCGCAATGATTTCTTTGGCTTTGCAAAAGCTTGTCAGTTTGATGAGGTCCCACTTGTTTATCTTATCTCTTATGGCATGGGCATTTGGAGTTTTGATCAGGAATTGGTTGCCAGTTCCAATTTCCATAAGGGTGCCTCCTGTGTTTTCTAAGGGTCTTATAGTTTGAGGTTCTACGTTTATGTCTTTGATCCATTTAGAGTTGATTTTTGTGTATGGTGATAGGTAGGGGTCTTATTTTAGTCTTCTTGTATGTGGTCAGCCAGTTTTCCCAGCACCATTTACTGAATAGGTTCTCCTCTCCACAGTGGTTGATGGTGGAGGCTTTGTCAAAGATGAATTGTTTGAGAAATTGATGTTTTGCTTCTAGAAACTCTATCCTGTTCAATTGGTCTATATGCCTGTTCTTGTACCAATACCAGGCTGTCTTGAGTATTGTAGCTTTATAATAAACCTTAAAGTCTGGGACTGTGATGTCTGCCGCTTTGTTTTTGTTTTTATGCTGAGGATTGTTCTGGGTATTCAGGGTTGTTTATGTTTCCATATGAATTCCTGAATTGTCATTTTCAGGTCTGAGAAGAATGCTGCTGGTAATTTAATGGGTATTGCATTAAATCTGTAGATTGCCTTGGGTAAGATGGACATCTTAACAATGTTGATTTTTTCCAATCCATGAGCATGGAATATATTTCCATTTGTTTGTGTCACCTTGGATTTCTTTGAGCAGTGTTTTGTGGTTTTCATTGTAAAGGTCTTTCACGTCTCTGGTTAGGAAGATGCCAAGGTATTTCATTTTTTTGTGGCTATTGTGAATGGCATTGTGCTTTTTATTCAGGTTTCTGTTTGTTTATTGCTGGTATATAGGAATGTGACTGACTTTTGCACATTTATTTTATACCCTGAGACTTTGACAAACTCCTTTATCAGTGCAAAGAGGTTTTTGACAGATTCTCTTGAGTTTTCGAGGTATAGAATCATGTCATCTGCAAAGAGGAATCACTTAACTTCTTCTTTTCCTTATTTGGATACCCCTGATTTTCTTCTCTTGTCTGACTACTCTAGCTAGGACTTCCAATACTATGTTGAACAGAAGGGGTGAGAGTGGGCATCCTTGTCTTGTTCCAGTTTTCAGGGGAAATGGTTCCAATTTCTGTCTGTTTAGCATTGTGTTGGCTGTGGGTTTCTCGTAATAACTTTTACTATTTTGAGATATGTTCCATCTATGCCTAGATGTTCAGGCGTTTTTATCAAGAAGAGGTGCTGGATTTTATCAAAAGCTTTTTCCACATCTAATGATATAATAATGTGGTTTTTCTTTTTACATCTATTGATGTATTTAATTTAGTTTTATGGTCTTGTGGATGTTGAACCAGCCCTGTATCCCGGGAATGAAGCCAATTTGGTCATGGTGGATGATTTTTAGATGATTTTTGTTGTTGGATCCAGTTTGCTAGAATCTTATTGAGAATTTTAGCATCTATATTCATCAAGGATATTGACCTGTAGTTCTCTTTCTTTGTGGATCTTTACCCAATTTGGATATCAATGTGATGTCAGCTTCATTAAATGATATGGGGAGAGTTCCATCTTTTTGATTGCCTGGAATACTTTCAATAAGATTGATATCAATAATATTAATTGTATGTTTTGTAGAATTCTGCTGGAAAGCCATCTGGTCTGGGTTTTTTTGGTTTTTTTTTTTTGTAGGTAGTTTTCTTATGACATAGTCAATTTCATATAGTCAATGTTATTGGTCTATTTAGGGTCTCGATTTCTTCTTGTTTCAACCTGGGGAAGTTGTATGATGAAAGAAAGTTCTCTATTGCATTTAGGTTTTCGAGTTTATTTCCATACAAGTATACGTAGTAATCTCTGATAATCTTTTGTATTTCCTCAGGGTCAGTTGTGACTTCATCTTTTGCATTTCTGATTGTGTTTATTTGGGTTTTTTCTCTCTTTTTCTTGGTCAGTCTAGTTAGGGTTCCATCAATCTTGCTTATCCTTTTAAAAAAAAAAGCTTTTGGTTTCACTCATTTTTTTGTATTATATTTTTGTCTTCTATGTCCAGAATTTGGACTTTTTATTTGGTGATCTGGATTCTTCTGCTAAAGTTATAGTTTGGGTGGTCTTGTTTTTCCAGCTTCCTTAGGTATTTTGTTAAGCTGTTAACATGTGATCATTCCATTTTCTTCATGTGTGTTTGTAGAGATGTGATTTCCCCTCTTGGGACTGCTTTCATGGCATTCCAGAGATTTGGTAAGATGTTTCTTCATTTTCATTTGTTTCCAGGTATATTTTAATCTCTATTTTGATTTTCGTGTTGACCCAGGAGTTGTTTAGCATCATGCTGTCTAGTGTCCATGTCTTTGTGGGTTTGGGGGGAACTTTGTTGGTGTTGATATTTATTTTTATTCCACGGGGGTCTGAGAAGGTGCATGGCAGAATTTCAATCTTATGGAATTTGTTTATGCTTGATTTATGGTCAAGGATGTGGTCAATCTTAGAGTACGTTCCATGAATTGATGATTAGAATATGTATATTCTGTGGTTGTTGGGTGGAGTGTTTTGGAGGTATCAGTTAAGTCTATTTGGTCAAGCATCACATTGAGGTTCTGGATCTCTTTGTTGATTTTTTGTCTTGATTATCTGTCTAGGGTTGTTAGTGGGGTGTTTAAGTCCTCAGCTATGATAGCATTAGGGTCAATATCATTTTTTTAGTTTACCTAGAAGCTGCTTTATGAAAGTTGGTGCTCCTATGTTGAGTGCATATATGTTTAGGATGGATATTTCTTGTTGATGGATTGAACCTTTTGTCATTATGTAGTGACCTTCAGTATCTTTTTTAAATTTTTGATAGCTTAAAGGGCATTTTGTCTAATATTAAGATTGCAACTTCTAATTTCTTTTGTGTTCCATTCACCTGAAATTTTGTCTCCCGACCTCTTACTTTGAATCTATGAGTGTCCTTTCTGGTGAGATGAGTCTCTTGGAGACAATATGTTGTACCTCATGACATTTTATCCAATCTGCCATTCTTTGGCTTTTCAGTGGTACATTTAGTCCATTCACATTCAAGTTAATTATTGAGATGTAAGAGTTTGTCCCCCTCACTAGGTTCTTATAGAGTTTGTTGTTGCTGCTGCTGTTTGTTTGTTGTCTTTCTTTTGATTTGGGGGTTGATTCATGTGTGTTTTCAATCTTTTTCCTGCATCCTTGGGAAGGACATTGTCATTCTTTTTTCCCCTTTCTTCTGTGTTTAATACTTTCTTAAGTGTTTCTTGTAGAGCCTTTCTGGAGGCAGAATATACTCTTAGAGATTGAATGTCTGGGAAGAATTTTAATTCTCTATCACTCACTGATGAAATTTAGTTTAGTTGGGTAGGTAATTCTTGGTTGAAATCGTTTATCTTGAGAACTTTGAAGATTGGGCTGCAAGCTCTCCTAGCTGGAAGTGTTTCTGTAGATAAGTCTGCTGCTATTCTAATTGGTCTTCCCCACTAGGTAGTCTGACCTTTCTTTCTTGCAGCCTTTATGATTTTTTCTTTTATACTTACTTTGTGTAGGCAAATTACTATGTGTCTAGGAGTTGGTCTTCTCATTGGTTGTCTTGCAGGAGTTCTCTGAATCTCTTGTGTTTGAATGGTCACATCACTGATGAGATGAGGGAAGTTTTTCTTGGTTAATTTCATGGAATGTTTGTTCCAGGGTGGTCTCTGTCTCTCTATCTGCCTCAGGGATTCCAATTAGCCTTAGGTTCAGCCTCTTGAAATAATCACTCACCTCTTGGAGGTTTTGTTCTGCCTTTTAAAGCTTCTCTTCTATGTTTTTAACAGTTTGGGTTAGTACCATATTTTGGTCTCAAGCTCTGAGGTTCTTCTGCTTGACTAATTTTGCTTTCCATGCTTATCAGTTTGTTGTTTATTTCATTCATTGTATTCTTTATTGCTGTTTTCTCAGTTATCAACTCCTTCATTCTTTCCTCTTGTCTCTCCTCATTTCTATTTATTCTCTCTATTAATATCTTGATATCTGGGTTTGTGGTTTGAACCAAGTCATTCTGGGGTCACTTCAATGTTTGAGTTCCAAAGTCTTTATTCTCAGTGGTTGATTTCCCAGGGGTCTGTGTGAGACTCATATTCTTCCTTTGGTTTATCTTCATTTGTGTAGTTCCCCCCCCCTTTTTTTTTCTTTTTTATCTCTTCTTTAATTCTGTTGTTCAGTGGTAAGGAGGATAGCTTTCATTTCTGTTTGCCCAATCTCTTATTCTTTCTTATGTAGATCCTCTGGCTTTGTTCAATTCTGAAGTTGGAGTGGGGGTGGGAGCCTGTGCTTTTTGCAGTTTTGAGATTTAATTGGGGAGGGAGCTGAGATTCAGAAGCTATCTGCAGATCCCAGTATCCACTGACAGATGTGTGGGCCCCCATAACAACCCTCCCACTGCCTTACAATCTGTCCATGCAATGGGGGGTGTCTGTTTGCCCCCTGAAACCAAATGAGATAAGATAAGGAATGGAAAAAAGGAAAGAGAAAAATGAAAGGGAGGTGGAGAGAGAGAAGAGGGAAAACAGATAGGTATACCAACTAACAAATAAACAGAGAGACAAAGACAGAAAAGACAAAAACATACCGACAATCATACAAACAAGCAAAACTCCCCATTGGTATACTCTCCCTCCAAGGTACCCATACATAAACAGAAAAAAAAAAACATTTAAATAACAGAAACAAAGCAAGTACAAAAATGCAAAAAAAAAAAACAAAAAAACCCAGAAAGAAAGAGATAAGAAAAAATGCTAAAACTAAAGTAAAAAACAAACAAGAAGGAATAAAACTCACAAACTCACTCTGTGGCCATTTCTGTGACTCCAGGTTCCTTTCAGGCCTCCACCTTAGGGAGTGACTCTAGTCTTCAGCTCCTCCCCTCCGCTCTCAGTGCAGGCTGACAGGGTTGCTCTCAGTGTGGGTCAGATGCCCCCTGAACTACTGTGGGAGGAGGATGGATCAGATCCGAACTCACCCTACTCTCTGATGCTGCTGACAAGTCTCCCACTGAGATCTGACGTGTCTGTGCATATTCCAGTGTGGGGGAGCAGCATCTATCTCTCCAAGTCTGATGAGAAGAGAGTCTCTGGGTTCCAAGATGGAAGCTGGGCAGAACTGGGTAGGGCAATGCAAGCCCCGGGACTGAGAAGATGGCACTTGTGGGCGACTCATCACCGATGTTGGAGCTTTATTCCAGATTTCCATGTTCCGCCTTCTCCATAGTTCCTCCTGCTTGTGCCTGGTCTGCTACTGCAGGTGATGGTGTGGGCCTGGTGCCAGGTGATGAGGGTGGCTGTTCTCTCCTGCCTCCTCTCAAAAGAGCCCCCGAGAACAGCAGACAATCCTGCTGCCTGAGTCTCTAATCTAAGGGTGGTGGTGGGTTGCAGTCAACTCTGGAGGAGAACCCCAAGTGCATGAACCTGAGTGTCCCCTCAGATGGACTTTCACTCAGCCACCAGCACACACCTGGTCATGCAGAGAGTCTTTATGGACACTTGCTTTTGTGGAGACGCTCACAGTCTGACCTGTTCCATCACCATCTTGCCTGGAAGTCCTAATTTTTTTTTTTTAATTGTAGAGACAAGGTCTCACCATGAACCTGAGGATTCAGGCAATCCTCTCGCCTCCACCTCCCAAAGTGCTGGGATTACAGGCATGAGCCACCATGCCTGGCCTGAAACAGTTTTGATGAGTCTGCAAGCAATTGATTTATTGTGGTCTCTGCAGCCAAACCTCATTGCTAATGTTAATCTGTATTTCCAGCCACTCCCCAGCACTAGCATCACTGCCTCAGCTCCATCTCAGATCTTCAGACATTAGATTCTCATAAGGAGCAAGCAACATAGATCCCTTGCACGCACAGTTCATAATAGGGTTTATGCACCTATGAGAATCTAATACCACTACTGAGTGTGATGGGGAGAGGCTGTAAATATACTCAAGGTTTTGCTCACTCACCCATCACTCACCTCCTGCTGTGCGGCCTGGTTCCTCACAGGCCATGGACCGGTACTGGTCTATGTTCAAGTGTTGGAGACTCCTCTTCCAGTGTGTATCAATTAAAACTCAACTCAGAATTGTTTACATCTTTGGCAATTTCTCATCTTCTAAGGAAACTCCTACCTCATGTTTTTTACACTTGAAGTTCCTTCTGCTAGAATGTTCTTCCCCAAACTATTTAAATGACTTGATCCCTCATTTCAGGTTACTACTTACATTTTACTTTTTAAAGAGGTGTTCCTTGACTATCTAACAGAAACCCCACCTTCTTACTCTAATTTATTTTTCTCTCAATACTTATTTCCACTTGACAAAAAATGTGTTTAACCATTTGTATAGTTTCTATCTCTTCCCTTAAAGCAAATAAACACTGCAAGGCATAGGCACTTGGCTTTATTCACTGCTCTATTCCTAGCATGTAAACATGCAATAGGCCCATATATGTTATCTAATGCAGCATTAAAAAGTACCCCCCGAATTAGTGGCTTAAACAATAGTCATGTATTATCTATTACTGCTTCCGTCATTAGGAATTCAGGAGTTGCTTGGCTAGGTGGTTCTGGCCAAGGGTTTCTCATGAGGTTTTAGTTTGGTATTTGCTGGGTTATAGACATAGAAAGATTTGTTTGGGGCTGGAGGATTCATCTCCAATGTGCCTCACTCATATGGGTGGAAGATGATACTGGCTGTTGGCAGATGGATTTAATTCCCTTCCACGTCAGCCTCTTCACAGTGCTGCCATGATGCCTGTGTGATGTAGTTTTTAAAATCATACATTGTCACTTCCTCTATATTATATTGGTCATATAGGCCAGTACTGACTTCATGTGGGGAAAGACCTGCATTAATTTTCTACTGCTGCATAACAAATCACCACAAAATTAGCAACTTATTTAAAGCACACAAACTTATTATGTTACTGTTCTATAAGTTTGGGATAGGACTCACTAGGTTCTTTCCTTAGGATCTCACAAGTCTGAAAAGAGAAACAAATACAAACAGAAAACAAATACTAAAATTATAGACCTACATGTAAGTATATTAATTTAATTAAATGTAAATGGTCTAAATACACAAGTTAAAAGATGGAGATTGTCAGAATGAATTTTTTTTTTTGAAGAGACAAGATGTTGCCCAGGCTGGTTTTGAACTATTGGTCTCAGGTGATCCTCCTGCCTCAGACTCTGAAAGTGCTAGGATTACAAACATGAATCACTGTGCCCAGCCAGGATGATTTTTTTGAAATGCTTCAACCGTCTTCAGAAAACTTATTTCAAATATGATAATGTAAGTAAGTTTAAAGTTAAAGGACGGAACAGAATATACTATGCACACATTTTTTAAAAAACTGAATGGCTATATTAACAACAAAGTAGACTTCAGAGCAAAGAAAGTGACCAGGTATAAAGAGGGGTATTCTACAATAATACAATGGTCATTTCACCAAGAGGACATACACTTCTAAATGTGTATGCACCTGATAACAGAGATTCAAACAAGAAGAAAAATTAACAGAATTGAAAGAAAAAATACATAAATCACCATTATAGTTGGAGATTTCACTCTCCTTGCTCAGTAATTAATAGAATTAATACACAGAAAATCAGCAAGATTACAAGAAGAACTGCACAACATCATCAACCAACTGTATCTGATTAGAAATGTTGGAATACTCTACCCAACAGCAGATTTTTTTCAAGTACACATTCACTAAGATAGATTATATTGCAGGTCATAAAATAAAATGTAAAAAATTTAAAAGGCTTATGCCAACTCTGCCCATAATGGGATTAATCTAGAAATCCACAACTGAAAGAAAAACCAGGAAAATCCCCAAATATTAAATACTTATATTAGGAAAAAAAGGAAAATCTCAAACCAATAATCAAAGCTTCTTCTTTAGAAACTAGAGAAAAGAAGATTAAAATACAGCCAAAGGAAGGAGAAGGAAGGAAATAAAGATAAGAGCAGAAATCAATGAAATTGAAAGCAGGAAAACAATAGGGAAAAATCAATGAAACCAAAAGCTAGTGCTTTGAAAACAGCAACAAAATTGGCAAACCTCTTGGAAGACTGAAACAAAAATAGAGAAAAGACACAAATTCCCATATCAGAAATGACAGAGAGAATATCACTAAAGATTTCACATCCATTAATAGAATAAGTGGCTGCTATGAACAACTGAATACTCACAGATTCAAAAAATTAGAAAAAACGGACCAATTTATCAAAAAACCCCAAATTACTAAAACTCACTCTAAATGAAATAAATAAGCTACATAGTTCTAAAACTTCAAAGTAATTAAAATCTGCAGTTAAATATCTTCTGAAAAAGTAAACCTGAGGCCTAGATTGTCTCACTGGCAAATTCCAGCTAAACTTTAAAGAGAAAGTATTACTAATTCTACAAAATGTCTTCCAGAAAACATCTAATTTTTTGAAGTCAGCACTACGCTGACACTAAAACCTGGCAAAGAAAGGGGAAAAAAAAAAAAAACAAGCAGTGGCATTAAAAACTGGGCAAAAGACATGAATAGACACTTCTCGATAGAAGATATACGGGCAGCCAACAAATACATGTTAAAGTGCTCAGCCTCACTAATCACCAGAGAAATGCAAATCAAAACCACATGGAGACACCACATAACCCCAGTAAGAATGGCCATCATTAATAAAACAAACAACAACAGATGCTGGTGAGGATGTGGAGAAAAAGGAACGCTTCTACACCGTTGATGGGAATGTAAACTAGTGCAACCTCTTTGGAAGTCAGTCTGGCGATTTCTGAAAGAACTAGAAATTGACCTTCCATATGAGCCAGCAATCCTCCTATTGGGAATATACCTGGAGGAACGCAAATCATTCTACAAAAAAGATACCTGCACATGCATGTTTGTCGCAGCTCTATTCACAATAGCAAAAACATGGAACCGACCATGCTGCCCATCAAAGCTGGACTGGATTAAAAAAATGTGGTACATATACACAATGGAATATTATGCAGCCATAAAGAAGAATAAGCATATGGACTTCATAGCAACTTGGATGGATTTAGAGTTGATCATACTCAGTGATCTATCACAGAAACAAAGAACAGAGTACCATGTGTTCTCACTCATAAGCAAACCTTTGACAATTATCATAATACTATAAGAAGGGGATTGACAGTAGCAGGAAACTGCCAGGGGAGGGGGGTGGAATTGGCAATTGAGGGAAACTGCCAGAAGAGAGAGGGGCACACCTCATCAACAAGGGTACCTGCATAATGAACATTTGTATACCTAACCCTGAATTGTACTCTACATCTTTCAAATTTAAAAAAAGTTTTTTTAAACCTGGCAAAGACAGTACAAAAAAACTACAGTCCAATAGCCCTCATAAACATAGGTATAAAAATCCACAAGGAAATGTTAGTTAACTGAATATAGCATTATAAATTAAAACTATACTGAGATACCACTTAACTCCATCATCAATAACTTAAAAAACAAAGGACTCTGGATAGGGTACGGAGAAAAGGGCAAACTTCTACACTGTTGGTAGGAGTGTACAGTTTCTGTAGAAACAGGGTGGCGAGTCCTAAAAGATCTAAAAATTGACCTTCCATACGGTCCCACAATCCCCCTACTGGGAGTATACCTGGAGGAACTCAAATCACTCTATGAAAAAGATACCTGCACACGCATGTTTATTGCAGCATTGTTCACAATAGCAAGAACACGGAACCAACTATGCTGCTCATCCAAAGAGGACTGGATTAAAGAAATGTGGTACATATACACGATGCAATATTATGCAGCCATAAAGAAGGACACAACCATGAACTTCACAGCAACCTGGATGGACTTAGAGTCTATAATGCTGAATGATCTCTCACAGAAACAAAGAACCTAGTATCACATGTTCTCACTCATAAGTGGACCTTGAACAATTATTGGAATACTATAAGGATTAGCAGTGGCAGAAAACAGCTGGAGGGGTGGGGAAGGCGGAATTGGCAGTAGTGGAAATCTGCTGGGGGAGAGGGAGCACACCTCATCAACAAAGGTACCTGCATAATGAACATTTGTATACCTAACCCTGAATTGTACCCCACATCTTTGAAATAAAAAAATTAAAGGTAATTGAAGTAGCATTATAAAAACTAATAATTACACTATCATCAAGTGGGATTATACTAGGAATGCAAGACTAATTTCAATAATTAATAATCAATCAATGTAATCCACCCTACCAATGGTCTAAAGAGAGTACCAATTGATACAGAAAAAATTTTGACCAATTCAATATCTATTCATGATTGACACGCTCAACAAACTAAAAATAGAAGGAAACTTCCCTAACCCATGAAAGCACAACTACAAAAAACTTACAGCTAATATTATACTTAATGGTGAAAGACTCGATAATGTCCCCCCTAAGACTGGGAATGAGAAGGGTCTGTTTTCACCACTTCTAGTCAATATCCTAATGGAAGACTGATGTGGTGTCTCACATCTGTAATCCCAGCACTTTGGGAGGCTGAGGCAGGAGAATTGCTTGAGGCCAGAAGTTTGAGAACAGCCTGGGCAACATATAGAGACCCCATCTCTACAAAAAATTTAAAAATTAGCAGGGCATGGTGTCGTTCACCTGTAGTCCTAGCCGGAGGATCACTTGAGCCCCGGAGTTGGAGGCTGCAGTGAGGTATGACCAATCACTGCACTCCAGCCCAGGTGACAGAGCAAGACCCTATCTCTAAAACAAAGAAAATCATACTGAACATCTAATCAATACAATAAGGCAAGAAAAAGTAAGACAAGTTAGAAAGGAACAAAAAAATGGTGCCTATTCACTGATGACATTATTATCCACATGGAAGATTCAAAAAAAGCCACAAAAATCTCCTAGGACTAATAAGTGAGTTTGACATGGTTGCAAGATATCAGGTCAACACACAAGGATCACTTGATTTCTATATACTAGCAATGAACAATTTCATTTACAAAATGAAATTTCAGATAGAAATCTAAAAAGTAAGCTTTAGCTTGCTTTTTAGATTTCTACCGCACTGAGGCATCTGAAAGTTCAAAAGTTCAAAAACAGTCAAAACTAAGCAATGGTGTCAGAAGACAGGGAAGTGATTACCTCTGGGGAGGAGAAAGGCGTAGGCCATGGAGGACTTCTGATATGTCTGCTAATATTTTTTTTTTTACTTGAGTGATGGTATGTTTACTTTGTGATAATTCACTACAGTAAACAATTATGAATTGTGTACTTTTTTGAAAATGTTTTTTACATCAAAAAGAATTTATTTAATAAAGATAAATAAACATTTGCATTTGATATTAAGCAATTAAACACCAGCAGAATGATCTGGAATACGTGTTGGTTTAACTTTGCCTAATTTACAAACGTCATTAGAGCTCTATAAAAGTTTTGTTTTATAAAATTTGCATCAGCTTCCCCCATATTTTCCTCACCATTATTACCTATCGATAACAATAATTGCTGTCACTGTGGCTAACACTAATCATCTTACAAAGCACTTGAGGATACTTTCATTGAGGGAATGGAAGTCTTAGGGTTAGAGGGCTGGGATAATCATCTATCAGTGCATTTGGTTCATTTGTTTTCTCCCAGCATCCCCAGTTTCTCTATAACTCTTCCTGTCCTCCTTTTGCTCCTAAACATAGGTCCCTAAAGAATTTTCTTGAAACTATTCTTGAATGTTAATGAATTCTTTAAAATTTATATACAGTGTTGTCTGTGTATAAAGTTTTAATTTACACAAATGGTTTGTGCCGGGTTCGGTGGCTCAGCCTGTAATCCCAGCGCTTTGGGATGCTGAGGTGAGTGGATTGCCTGAGCCTGCAGGTTCGAGACCTGCCTGGGCAACTTGGTGAGACTTCATCTTTACAATAAGTCAAAAATTAGCTGGGCGTGGTAGCGCGTGCCTGTAGTTCCAGCTACTTGGAAGGCTGAGGTGGAAGGATCACCAGGGCCCAGCAGGTCGAGGCTGCAGTGGCTGGGAGCGGCACTGCAGTCTGGGTGACAGAGTGAGACTCCAACTCAAAAAAAAAAAAAAGGTTTGTGTTGTAGATCTTATTCTTTTTTCTTTTTTTCACCTGACGCCATGGTTTTTGAACAGTTATCTCTGTTGCTATGTGCACATCTATTTCTGGGAGCTGCAGAGTTTATTTAGTGTATGTCTGCCACTTTAAAAAAAACTTTCTTTTTCTCTTGTGATGAAAAACAAAAAATACTGCAGAGAATATTCTCCTACTCCCCTGTGTAAAAAGTTTCTCTGGAATATATATCTGGGATTAGGATAGCTGGGTCATAAACATGTGTATTTATTTTGTACTGCCAGACACTCTCTAGAAGAGTATCTCATTATGATTTTAGTCTGTATTTCCCTGATTGTTAGTGAGGTTGATGTTTCTTTCACAGACATAATAATACTATAGATTTCTGGTTCTGCAAATTGCCTCTTTATATTCTTTGCCCATTCTGCTACCAGGTTTCTGGGCCCTTTTTACTGATTTAAACAAGTCCCCACCAAAGCACTAACTATAAAAAATCGATATAAAAATTAACAACACTGCAGGCAAAAGTCAAACAGACAGATAATCCAGTGAATGAAGATACTTGCAGTAACTGCAACATCAAAGGAGTTCCCATGCTACCTCATGGAATCCTCCCAGTGACCCTAGAAGTCAGTGCCATTATCATCCTCATTTTGTAGATGAGAAAACAGAGACCAGGGAGGTTAAATAATGCATCTAAAATTGAACAACTAATTAGAGGATGAAGTACAGATTTAAACCCAGATTTATGTGATTTAAAAGTCAATACTCATAACAAACCCCTTCTCCTTCTGGCAGATGGAGGGCACCCATCCTCCACTTACCCACTTTCTCCACTTACCCCTTTCCCCTTCTTCAAGGTCTCCACTTCTCAATAATATCAATGCTTCTAAGCCTGGGACATTTATAGTTTTTACTATACTAGTCATGTGTGAGTCATACTATAATTGCATTGCTAATTACTTGGTTTTGAGTCACAGTCTCACTCTGTCACTCAGGCTGGAGTGCGGTGGCATTATCACAACTTACTGCAGCCTCCATCTCCTGGGCTCAGGCAGTCCTTCCACCTTAGTCTCCCAAGTAGCCGGGACTACAGACGCGTGCCACCATGCCCAGCTCACGTCTTTGCGTTTTATTTTTAAAATGAGGTTGCCTAGGCTATGTTGCCCAGGCTGGTCTCAAGCTCCCGGGCTTAATCAATCCTCTTGCCTCTGCCTCCCAAAGTGCTGGGATTACAGGTGTGAGCCACTGCACTCGGCCCAAATTACTTTTGATTGGTAAATTAATGTTTCACCAACTGCAGTATAACCCCCTTGAGTACATGGACATTTTACACGCCTCTTTGTATTTTGGGAACAACCAACACAGGGTCTTAAACTTAAGGCCCTCAATGAATTTGAGTTCCTTTAAAATAAGCAACTGCATGAAACATGTCTATATTCCTCTGTCCCACCTCCTGCCATCAAGTTCCATAGAGAATAGAAACTAGAAATGCTTTATATTTCTTTCTGTCTGTTTTCATCTGGTCTATGTCATAAGTAATAGTGAATCTCTTTTTTTTGTTTTCCCAAAGTGGTCAGTTCAAAGATTTGAACAATTTAGTACCACAGTGGGCCAAATCATTTACTAATTGAATCATCTCTGAGCAGTTATTTTTGTTACTGTTTTAGTTTTCTTATTAGTGACATGTAGAAGATGGCTTTCTTTGGAGTCTTTTGGGCAGAATAACACACAATAATAGAACTTAAGTATATACGGTGTATGGTGAGTAAACAAAAATAAAGGACTATTTGGTCATCATTAAACCCACCTGTCCTATAAATCTATGTGTGTTGCTAAATGTAGATACAGCTTCTCTATCATATATCTTTCTATCTCTCTCAAAATGACGACTTAAGTATAGCAGTGGAGGCAGAGTAGTACTGGAATTAGAAGTAAGCCAGTGAGATCTAGAAACAAGCAGGACTGAAACCAAGAAAAATAAACCTTCGGGGTGATGGTTAAACACAATCAAGGAATATTGGGAAAGGCCCCAAATACACTGTCGACCACTGGGTCAAAAATATAGAGAGATGAACTGTACAGAATCATCTGCCTTTATTTTTTTTAGCCTTTTATTTTGAAATGATGATAGATTTATAGGAAGTTGCAAGGAGAGTACAAAGAGATCCCTCTACCTTTCATCCAATGTTTATATCTTCCACAATCATAGTACAATAACAAGACTAGGAAACTGACATTGGTAAATATGTGTGTGGTTGTCATTTTATCATGTGTGGACCTGTGTAACCACCACTGCAGTCAAACACAGGACTCTTCCAATCACCACAAAGTCTTTCCACTTGCTATTATTTTATAGTACAGAGTTTGCATTTAAGGAGGATAACAGTAAGTAGAGGGCGAGTTCAAAGCCCAGTCTGGGAGCACATTCAGGAGATGGTGGGTATGGGGAAAGTCAGTCTGTCTCCCTAAGCCAAACTCTCCAGTGTGTCAGGGAACCTTGAGTGGGGACCTCTTGCTGATGCTGATGGCTCCTGTGAGAGAGAAAGCTCTTAAGCACAAAGAGATTCAAACGGCTCCTGCTACATCGCCCCCAGACCTTCTGCACTACTTTCCTTACCTGCTGCCCCACATCTCCACCAACTGGGTCCCTTTTCTCACTCTCTGGCCTCTTGCTCATTAAGAGACAAGTTGCATCCAACCCTCCATTTCCTTAGTCAGTGAGATTGGCATGTCCGGTCTTCTAACAAGTAACCCCACTGACTCACAGCATAGTAACCATACCCCACACTTCCTCATAAATGGAGGTATTCCCAAGACTATATCCTCTGCCTTCTCTCATTTTATCTTATCCCCACAGTCTCATGGAAATCATTCCAGGTGTATGTTCTAGCTCCAATTTACTGTAAGTTAGTTCCACATGCATGCCATTAGCATCCCGGGACTGTCCCAAATGTAATTCTTTATTCTAACAAAAATGTCCTCTCTCTGTGCTCCTTACTGTGGCAGCTGGGATCACCACCCTCTCAGTCACCCAATTTAGAAGCCTCGGGAAACTCTTGACTGCTCCATATCCCTTACTTTCAGCCTCCAATAGATGATTGGAATTTTGAGTACCTTTTTTGCAGTTCCATAGTTTTTTCTTCATTGCCCTCAGGCCCTGATTATTTCTCACGTGGACCACTAAAATAATTTAATTCTTCCTTTGCAGTGCCACAGAATTCTTTTCTTCAAAACTCAAAATGGACAACATCACTCCCCTGCTCAAACACCTGGAATAGCTCACTGCTTATGAGTTGAAACTCCTTCTTATGGCATCAAAAGGCCTCTATTTCCCAAATCCAGTGTGTACTCTAGAGCCAACTTGCCTCACACCTGCAGCTCTTTCACTAGCCCAGAAGTTCCCTTTGCTTTTCACTTACTCAATGAAATCCTACGAATCCTTCGAGGCCACTTACAAAGGCTACCTTCTTTGTTGAGACTTTCTTAAATACCCAGATGGAATTAACCCTCATTGACCTTCCAGTGGCACTTCGTTCTAACAACCATTTAAGTTAGCCTAGAAATAGAGTTCACATACATTTCTAACACTGCAACCACCTTAGTCATTTTTGATATGGCAAAACATTGAAGAAAGACAATAGGTTTTAGAGTTTAAAGCAAGGTTTAGCTTTTAATTCCTTTATTTGCTGTGTGACCTTGCAGTTAGCTTCTCTGAGCCTTACTTCTCCATCTGTAAAATGGAGAAAACAATATCTGTTCAACAAGGTTGCTGGAAGAATTAAATAAGATAATGTAGATAAAATGCCAAGTACAATATCTTTTTTCCATCTAATAATTATTTTTGTCTTAAGGTATTCTTTCTAATATTTGTCCACATACATATACATTTTTCACAGTATAATCACAATATACACGATCTTGCATTTCCTCAATATTTTATCATGAGCTGTTTATCCTATTCTATGCCTTCAAATGATCACCTTTCCATGTTTCAATAATATTGCTTCAGGCAGATATGCCATAACTAATCATATTACTCACAGTAGGCACCCAGGAAATATTAGCTCAATTCTCTACTTTGTATCATCTCTAGAATCTAAATCGAGTATTTATGAATAGCAGGCTCTTAAAAATATTTCTTGGATAAAATTGATAATACTGATTAGAGAAAATTATATCAAAAGAGCCTAAGGAATTATAGCTAGAATCACAAAGTGGCTGAACCGATCAGGAGGAAAAAATTTTAAAAGAGAAGGAAGATGCCAGGCTTGGTGACTCAGGCTGTAATCCCAGCACTTTGGGAGGCTGAGGCAAGTGGATTGCCTGAGGCCGTGGGTTCGAGACCCGCCTGGGAAACTTAGTGAAACCTCGTCTCTACAATAAATAAAAAATTAGCAGGGTGTGGTAGTGCATGCCTGTGGTTCCAGCTACTTGGAAGGCTTCTGGAGCCCAGCAGGTCGACGCAGGAGTGGCCATGAGTGCCACTGCACACTCCAGCCTGGGCAATGGAGTGAGACTCCAACTCAAAAAAAAAGAGAGAGAAGGAAGAAAGGGAAGGTTGAGCTTTAAAAGGAAACAGAAAGAATAACCAGGGGATCCTGGCAAGGGGGTTAACTTCCTCATGAATACCAAGAGTAATAATACAATCAACTTCACCTTGGAGTGAGCTTGGCATCTGCTCAAATTGTACCAATATTCTTGAGTGTTTTTTTTTTCTTTTTTTAAGATACAGAGATCTTTTATTTTTGACACCTATTAAGCCATGAATTCATAGGGAATATGTTCCAAAAGTTAGGGTTCTTTGCCATTGGTTCTCACAAAGTGCCGCTGGTCTGGGTGGAGCAGGCTGGCGCTTTAGCTGAACCCACGTGCCTTTCTCCTTGGCTTCCTTCTTTTACTGGTCATTTTCCTTCACGCATTTCAGGAAGCTATCTCGACTCCTCGAGTGCTTAATGTACTCAATACACACATTAATTCTCTTGGCAAGTGTCTTGCCCTTGACTTGTTGGTTAATAACAATGCCAACAACATGCTGGGTGACATTGTAGACTCTTCCTGTCTTGCCATGGTAAGATTTGTGGGGCATACCTTTCTGAACAGTACCCATTCCCTTGATGTCTACAATATCACCTTTCTTGTTGATTCACATGTATGTGACCAAAGGAACAACTCCATGTTTTCAGAACGACCTGGAGAGCACGTACCGGGTCCCCTCCTCTTTCCCTTTGTGTTTGTCATTTTTGGCGAATTACTGGAAGATGGCGGTTCTGGCCAAAAGGCGAGTGTTTTCCTTTCTATCCAGAAATGCTGAGCAGTAGAACATTTCACTCAATTTTCCTTATTTGTCCATTTTACAATGCAAGAGGAACAAGTCCTTTCACAAATGCTTTTCTCAACCACATGGATAATTATTCACAGGATGAGCCTTCCTCCTCCATCATCTCAGAGTCTTGATCTAGCTCTTTCTACAACACCCTCTAGGTAGAGTTGGTATAAAGAATTATGGGATAGTTGAGATATGTGAATTGTACTTCAGTGTCAGGATATGTATCTTTGTGTTGTAAAATTTCCACTAACTCCCAGAGTAAATAGCAGGAGTTTACAAAATAGGGATGAGAAATGTCTAGTAACATGCATGACAGGAGACCCACATGCTCAATATCATGAAGCCTGGAGTTTGTCCAGATTTTCCTCTATAAAATCAAATCAGTATCCCTAAGCAACAAAGAGGAGAAAAGACATAGAAGAACAAGAAGTACAATCTTCCTAACAGTTCTGAAAGAACTTTATTATTTATACCAAGTTATCAAGAAATAAAATTTTGTGTCATATATTTTATTAGCAGGAGAGTTACTGTATGATAATATCATAGATGAGAACTACTGCATAGGTTTTTATTGGCTCACACCTGTAATCCTAGCACTTTGGGAGGTCAAGAAGAGAGGACTGCTTGAGCCCAAGAGTTCGAGACCAGTCTGGGCAACATAGCGAGACTTTGTCTCTACAAAAAATTTTTAAAAAGTAGCCAGGTGTGGTGGCATATGTCTATAGTACCAGCAACTTGGAAGGAAGAGACTGGAGGATCACCGAGCCCAGGAGGTTGAGGTTGTAGTGAGCCATGATCATCCCATTGCACTCCAGCCTGGGCGACAGACCTCAAAAAAAAAAAAAAATTGTAGTGGAAAACTCCAGAGAATGTAATTTCTTTGAAGCAATAATCAAGAATATTAAGAAGAACTTGCTTGCTTAACTATAAAGTCCATTCCAAGCAAGCAAACAATCTGGGTAGATCTGGGTATCCAAGGTGATGGAATCATTTCTTCATAATCATTCATCACAGGTAACTCCTTTGGAAAAATGAAAGTGAAGGGCACTGATCTGAAGAAATGTTGTCAATGTCATTGAAAACATTACAAGTTTCAAATATAAGAAAAGAGAAGCCTGGAGGTAAAGTTACATAACTATGATTCTTTTAAAGCATCTGTATGATATAACTAGTTTGGATAACTTAAAAAATCTAACAGCAAATATCTGGCAAAAGAACTATAATCTATTTTTCTAAAGGAATCTGGGCCAATGCAAACAATGAAATAACATTAATATTTGACCTCAGATAGAAATTCTCAACTAATTTTAGGCCAAAAGCTTTTAATTTTGTTTCACCTACCTTTTCGAATTGGCCTTTAATACTTGCTTTTACATATTTTATGTACAACTGTCACAATCCTTTAAGACAAAATATTTAACTTTGACATTTTCTTCTTTACATCTAAAATCTGTAATCCCTGAGGTTTTGTTATAATGACTTATTTTCCTTAGAACACCTTCAAAACAGAAATACAAAGTAACTGTACATACATTTTAAAAATTTATATTTATTAAAAATTTGTTGCAGAGAAAACACATTTATT
This sequence comes from Carlito syrichta, assembly GCF_000164805.1. Classification (NCBI taxonomy): domain Eukaryota; kingdom Metazoa; phylum Chordata; class Mammalia; order Primates; family Tarsiidae; genus Carlito; species Carlito syrichta. Next base: position 58,361 of record NW_007001812.1, read on the forward strand.
TGAAATAAATGAAAATGCCTAATTATGTAGAACACATAAAATGTGAACATATAATAAGGGAAAAGGAACTGGACAACCACAGTAAACACTTCAAATTAGAAAATGAGAAAAATTAAAGAAACACAGCAGTCACTGATTCACAGAAATTCTGAAATCTGGCAGGGAAGATATTGTGAAGGCCTTCTACCTTGTAGGTGTGTCATATTTCTTGATGAGGTCCAGATGCTGCTCTTTGGGAAGAGCTTCTTTGCCCACTGCTCTTCGTGTTCCATGGCTTTGGGCTCTGGAAATTCATTCCCCTCCCATTACACTTTGTCCATTTCCAAAGTGGGCATTTGAGAATATGCCTCCTTGGGAGTTGTGTAGCTCTCTACCCACTTCTTTTCCATATGTGGCATTAGTACAAAGTCATTTCAAGTCCCAAAGAGTCTCAGACTTTTAATATCTAGATTCATGGTTTATTTTACAACACATCTCTCATAAAACCATAGCAGGCTTTTTGTCTATTGACGTTCATGTCCCAAAGTCACATCAACAGTTCCTTTCTAGACATTCTTCTTGGATTTGCTATATTTATTGCTTTCTAGCACCCATGGCTCTATTTCAATTTGTTTTCAAGTAAATTTGAATTTATCAGGACTTCAGTGTGAGGACCACACTTTTAGTCTTTTCCCTAAACCATTTTGTCTGATTGAAAGGATGTACTACATGCCACACCCTTAGTTGGACCTTGTCTCTGACACAGGTACTTTCACAAAAGCTTTTCAAAAGGTTTTAACAGGGGTATGAAGATGATAATCTCTTTTTATCTTTGCCACAGGCTACATTTAATCTTTGTTGCTCAAATCTTTCAGTTTTATCTGTTAATGGTTGTGTTTAAAAGTTGTACATGTTTTCTGACTCTTAAATCACCCACATTTCTGGACTGTATTATTTTTTATTCCTACTACAAAATGGTCAGTTATTTTTCTGAGCTGATCTTTTCCATGTAATACCTTGTGTAATGCAGTCAACAGCAGGTAACACCTTGTTTTCTAGCTTTTCCCCCTATAGTCGCGGATTCATTAAATGTGTTATTCATATCTTAATTTACTCCAGACAACAGTTTAAGATTTTGTTTCTGGATAAAATGGATTTCCCTTTCATCTTTCAATAGCAGCTTTCTCGCTATCTACCGTTAACCTTTAAATATGATACGTTTTATAATTTTTTTGTTAACAAAGCATCCTATTCCTCAAATACGTTTTTCTATCAGTAAGGATAAACTTGGTTATGTTTTAATAATGAGCAACTCCAAGAATCCCATAAAATTAAAACACTGGGTTTATTTTTTGCTCGTATTTATTTTTCTCATCCAGCACAGGTTGGTTTCTCCTCAAACTGAGACACAGGCTGACAGAGTAGCCATCGTGGAGCAACAACAGGTGTCATGACAGTGGGAAAAAGAACAGAATGAATCACTCATGACTTTGAAAAATCCCACTAGGAAGCACACATCACTTCCAGTCACATGACATTGGCCAAAGCATGTTATTTGGATATACTTTGAATCACTCATGACTTTGAAAAATCCCATTAGGAAGCATACATCACTTCCAGTCACATGACATTGGCCAAAGCATGTTATTTGGATATACCTAATAGCAAGGTGGTAGGGCATTATAATCCTAATATGGACTTGAAAGGGAACTATTTGGTGGACATTAATGAGCACCACATGCTCCAATATCTTTATAATTTTGCTTTTCATATTTAGGGCTATCATCTACCAGGAACAGAGTTTTATATGGTGTGATGGGATCCAATATAGATATCAGGGTCATTTATTGAAACGCTCATATTCTTTCTACTGCTATGCAGTAATTTGCTCTTTACACAAATCAGTGTTCACATATGGATGTCTCTTTACTCTGTTCCTTTGGTTGATTTATTTATGTATGTATTTATTTCTTTATCCTTGCACTAACACACATTTTTTGTTTGTTGTTTGTTTTAAGAACTGGGGACCAGGCCTGCTGGCTCATGCCTGCAATCCCAGCACTTTGAGAAACCAAGGCAGGAGGCTTGTCTGAGCCCAGGAGTTCAAGACCAGCCTAGGCAACATAGTAAGTCCTTGTTTCAACAAAAAATTAGATGGGTGTGGTGGCATATGTCTGTAGTCCCAGCTATTCAGGAGGCTGAGGAGGATCACCTGATCCCAAAAGCTTGAGGCTGTGGTGAGCCATGATCAGGACTGCACTCCAGCCTGAAGAATAGAGTGAGATCCCAACTAAATAAATAAATAAATAAATAGGATGTCACTATGTTATCTAGGCTGGATTTGAACTCGTGGGCTCCAGCAATCTTCCCACCACAGTCTCCCAAGAAGCTGGAACTACAGGCATGCACCATCACACCTGGCTTGGCGTTATCTTGATTGCTACGGAAAAGTCTTGATAAAAGAATGAATCTTCTCACATTGCTCTGTCTAAAAATATGTTGGCTTAACTTGTCTACATTTCCATATAAAATTTAGAATCATCTCTGAATGTTGTATCTTTGAATGTTTTACTGCACTGGCACTGATTACAGATAAATTTAAGGAAAAATAACATCTTTACAAATGATGAGTCTATCAATTTAAATGGGTCTATTATGCAAATCTGTTTAATTAGGGCCTGAGTCTTTAACATCTTATTGTTTTATCTAAAGAAGTTTGAAAATCTTTTATTGCTTAGGTGTTTGATATTTGTATGCCTTTGTATCTTTTAAATTTTTTCATCATTTAATAAATAGAAAAAATTGATTTTTACATAATGACTTTATTTCCAGTAACCTATCTAAACTCTAATCGGAAGAGTTTATCTATAGATTATTTTGAATTTTCCATGTACACAATCATATCATGTGTATGCGATCATATCGTCACTGAAAAATGAGTTTTATTTCTTCTTTTAAAATCATTATACTGTTTTAGTTTTGTTACAGTCTTACTCTGTCACCCAGCTGAGAGTGCAATGGCCCTATCATAAACTACTATAACTTTGAACTTCTGGGCACAAGCGATTCTCCTGTCTCAGTCTCCCAAGTAGCCAGGACTACAGGTGCACATCACCATATCTGGCTAATTTTTAATTTTTTTGTGGAGATGACATCTATTTTGCATAAGCTGGTCTTGAACTTCTGGCCTCAAGCAATCCTTCCACCTTGGCCTCCCAAAGCACCGGGATTACAGGCATGAGCCACTGTACCTAGTCATACACTTTTTCTTTCTTTTGCTTGCCTTATTGAACTGAATAGGACATCTAATGCAGAAGAGAGTAGAGTGGGGTCCCCAACCCCTAGGCCATGGACTGTTACCAGGCTGAACAGGAGGTGAGCAGCAGGTGAGCGAGTGAAGCTTCATCTGTAGTTACAGCCACTCCCTATCACTTGCATTACTGCCTGAGATCCACCTCCTGTCAGATAAGTGGCAGCACTAGATTCTTATAGGAACATGAACCCTGTTGTGAGGAATCTAGGTTGGGTGCTTCTTATGAGACTCTAATGCCTGATGATCTGAGGTGGAGCTGAGATGGTGATGCTAGCACTGGAGAGCAGCTGAAAATAACAATGGCAGAAAAGTTGACCGCACAGAGACCATAATGGATCAATTGCTTGCAGACGTGCATCAAAACCCTATCAATAGGTGGCAAGTGAGTTGATGTACTTCAATTGTACAGCTGTATCTGGTGGCAAGCTTTAAGTCAGAATCCAACACTTATTTAACTCCATACATGGCCCACCCATTATCTTATTTACCACTTTCATACGTGCCTCTTTCCCACACTGTACACTTGTCTCAGTTGTACTTTTGGTAAGCCTACAAGCTAACCTTAGCCAAAATGAGTAAAAAAAAAAAGACAAAAAACCACAAACAATAACAAAAAAACCCCCACATCACTGGAGAGCTTCATTGAAAAGGGGGAAAGACCCAATGATTAAGACAGCAGGAGATTCTAGGACTGCCAACAACAACAACAAAAACTGCATGTAAAAGAAAATACCAAGAGTCCTACTTAAATTACAGGCTTATTACAACAGGTAATTCACATTCTCCAAGCCATCTTTGTATAATATGTGGTGATCTGCTATCTACCGAAGCCATGAAACTTCAAAACTGCTTTGCCACAGGGAGTTCAAGCACCCTGCATTAAAAGATAAGTCTCGAAGGTTTTCAAAAGAAATTATTGAAGGCCATCATGCCATCAAATGTGTCTGCACTGAAAGCATCATTCTTAGTGGCTAACTGCATTGCTAAAGCTAAGTAGCTCTTTACTATTGGTGAAGAATTGATCCTGCCAGCTGCTAAGGACATTTGTCATGAACGTTTAGGAGAGGCTATAGTTCAAAAGATGGCACGAGTTCCTCTTTTGGCTAGCATGATAACTAGATGAATTGATGAAATAGCAGAAGACACTGAGGAACAATTATTAGAGAGGATTAATGAGTCACGGTAGTATGTAGTCCAGGTTGACAAGTCTACCAATGTTGACAACAAGGCAACAATGCTTGTTCATGTGATATATTTTTCAGGAGGATGTGCATGAGGATATGTTGTGTGCACTTTTGTTGCTAACCAATACTACACCTGCAGAACTATTCAAGTCTTTGAATGATTACATATTAGGAAAACTGAGCTGGTCATTGTGTGTTGGTAGATGCATGGACGGAGTGGTTGCCATGACTGGACAACTTTCTGCTTTCACTACTCGGGTCAAAGAATGAGTCTACACATTGTGTCATCCATAGAGAAATACTGGCTAGCCAAAAAATGCCACCTGAACTTAACAATGTTTTGCAGAATATGGTTAAAATGATCAACCACATTAAAGTATATGCCCTTAACTCATGTTTGTTCTCACAGGTCTGTGAGATGGATCCAGAGCACTCACATCTTCTCTTATACAAGTAAGATGGACATGTAAAGGTAGATCACTGACCAGAGTTTTTGAGTTATGAGAACTGCTCCAGAGATTTCTTTTAGAAAAAGTCACCACTGGCAGCAAATTTCAGTAACACAGAATGGGGCACAAAACTTCCGTGTGTGACATACTCATTCTGCTCAACAAACTCAACCTGTTAATTCAGGGGAGAATGACAACTGTGTTCAAGTCGGCAGATAAAGTGGCTACATTCAAAGCCAAACTGGAATTATGGGGCGACAAGTGAACATTGGGATTTTTGACAGGTTTCAAACATTAGCAGAGATTTTTTTAAAAACTGAGGCAGGGCCTTCTTTCTCCCATATGGTGCATGATCACCCATCTTAGCTTTCAAAAGAGTTTGAGCATTACTTCCCAACCACAAAAGACCATCAAACTGGGAAGGAATGGATCTGCAACTCACTTGTGAATAAGCCAGGTGAATTGACTTTGTCCTTGCTAGAAGAGGATCAAGTACTTGAGATAAAAAATGACAGTGGCGGCCTTAAAAGTATGTTTGACACATCTTCAAATCTCCACACGTTCTAGATTAAAGTCAAGGTAGAATATCCTGAGATTGTCACAAAAGCACTGAAAAGCCTACTTCCATTTCCAACATCTTTTGTGAAGCAGGGTTTTGATGCTGACAGCCATCAAAACAAGATTATGGAGTAGACTGGACATAAGCAACACACTTTGGAAGTCACTGTCTCCCATCAACCCCAGACAAGACCATCTAGTTGTAGGAAAACAAGCTCAGGGCTCCCACTGATTCTGCATTAGGGTGAGTATAATAATTTGATTATATATTACAATGTATTAATAATGAAAGTAAAGTGCACAAATAAATGTAATGCGTTTGAACCATCTCCAAACCACCCCGCAACTTCTGCCCTGGTCCATGGAAACACTGTCTTCCTAGCAGGTGTGAAGTGGCATCACACTGTGGTTTTGATTTACTTTTCCCTAATGATTAACAATGTTGAACAATTTTTCATGTGCTTACTTTCTATTTGTGTATCTTCTTCAGAGTATTTAAGACTTTGCCTTTTTTCCCTTTTTTTATGAGATGGGGTCTCCCTACCATCCAGGCTGGACTGCAATGGTGGGATCACAGTCCACAGTACCCCCTCTAACTCCTGGGCTCAAGGGATCCTCCTGCCTTAGTCTCTTAAGTAGCTGGGACTCCCAAGAATGTGCCATCATACCCAACTAAGTTTTGTGTTTTTTTTTTTAATTTGTGGAGACAGAGTCTTGCTATGTTGACCAGGCCGGTCTTGAACTCCTGGCCTCAAGACATCCGCCCATTTCTGCCTCCCGAAGTGTCCATCCTTCACCTATTTTTAAAAATTGGGTTGTCTTTTTGTTGCTGATAGGAGTTCTTTATTGTGGATAAAGTCTTCTGAGATATATGATTTGAAAGTATTTTCTCCCATTCTGTGGGTTGTCTTCATTTTCTTGGTAGTGTCCTTTGAAGCACAAAAGTTTCACATTTTGATGAAGCCGGTTTATCCTTTTTTTGGAGGATAGGGAATTGCTTGTGCTTTTGATGTTATATCTAGGAAATGACTGCCTAACCCCAAATCACAAAGATTTACAACTATGTTCTCTTACCTTTTACCCACTTCTGAGGATAATGCAAGAACTTTGCAATTTCATTTACCCATCAGCTTATATTTCACTGTCAAAACACCCTCACACATACTGAAATCCCATATAGTGCATTATCATAAACATCTCATGCAGAAATTGTCCATATGCTATACTTAACATATTCACCACAACTTTTGTTTTCATTTCTTGCTAAAATTTAATCCTCCACCAGGGCTCATTATATTTTGGATTTTCCTTTCTTACTGTGAATATGATGCTGTTAAATTTTTCTCCATTCTTATTTTAAGTCTTTATTGAAGAATACTTCTGTTGTATAGAGAATCTTTGGTTAAGAGTTCTTTTTTTTTCTTTTCTTTTTTTGAGTTGGAGTATCACTCTGTTGCCCAGATTGGAGTGCAGTGGCATGTTTACGGCTACCGCAGCCTCGACCCGCTGGGCTCAGGTGATCCTTCTGCCTCAGTCTTCCAAGTACCTGAAATTACAGGCGTGTGCCACTACGCCCAGCTAAGAGTTATTTTCTTTCAACATTTTGAGGATATTTTTCTACTGCTTTCTTCTTTCCAATGTTACTAATAAGACAACAGCATTTTCTAAGGTAGCCCATCCTTTTTCCACTGAGCAGGATTTTTGTTTTGCAGTTTCACTATTCTTTCTTAAGGATCGATTGCCATTTATCTTATTTAGGATCTACTGAACTTCCTGAATTTATGGCTCAATATCATTTATCACTATGGAAAAATTCTCAGTCATTATCTCTTCCCACATTATCTCTGATATTCCCTTTTTTCTCTTTCTGGGACTCCAATTACAATTATGTTTGATATTCTCATAGTGTTCTCTATGTCTTTTACCTCTTACATCTTTTAGTCCCTGTGCTCTTTTTAATTTTTTTTGAGTTGGAGTCTCACACCATTGCCGAGGCTGGAGTGCAGTGACATGCTCACGGCCACCCCAGAGTTGACCTGCTGGGCTCAGGTGATCCTTCCACCTCAGCCTTCCAAGTAGCCGGAACTACACATGCGTGCTATCACACCCAGCAAATTTTATTTTTGATTTATTGTAAAGACGAGGTCTCACCCAAGTTGCCCAGGCTGTTCTCAAACCCGAGGGCTCAGGCAATCCCCTCACCTTGGTCTCCCAAAGTGCTGGGATTATAGGCTTGAGCCACTGCTCCGCCCCTGTGCTCTATTTTATATAGCTCCTTCTAATTTGTAATTCAGTTCAGCAAGTCTTTCTTTAGCTGTATCTCATCTGATATTAAACAGCTCCACTGAATTGCTAATTTTGGTTATTTTTTCGGGACTAGAATTTCTATTTGGTTTTTTCAAATTAAAAAGTCAGAATATGTGTCAAATAATTTTAATATCTGAAGTCCTTCTGATTTGTTTCTACTACCTACTGATTCTGGCTCTTAGAAATAGAAATAGCTTGAGATTTGAAATGATGTCATCATCTTCCAGAAAGAAGTATTATTCAATACTAATAACTAAACAACAGACTTTATTTGAATGTTGCCAGTTTTCTCACTAATATCCCTTTTTGGTGTCAGGATCTTGTCCAAGATTCCACATCACATTTAGTTATTTCTCCTTAGTACTCTGCAGTCTATAAATTCTTCAGTTTTTCCTCATCTTTCACTTTGACACTTTCAAAGAATACTGGTACGTGCAGAACGTCCTTCGGTTGGATTTGTCTGGGGGTTTTATGTAATTGGAATGAAGTTATGCAATTTTGGCAGTTATATTACAGAAATAATGTTATGGACTTCTCAGTGAATTTTATTAAGGGATTCATGAAGTCTTTACTGGTGACATGAACTTTAATCACTTTGTTCAAGTGGTATCTTCCAGTGGTATCTTTACTGTAAAGCTACTACTATCCTTCCCATTGTACTTAATATGTATTTTGAGCGACATATTTTGAGACTATGCAAATCGTGGTTCTCAACTTTTGCCCATTCACTTGGCATTTAGTTTTCTTTGGTAAGAGGGCCACTAATGATCTCTACCTCCTAGTATTTACACTCTTGTGTAACCTCCTCCTCCATGGTCTCAGGGTTGGTATGTTTGGCAGAAGTAATATGCCACTTCCAAGATTAGGCTGTGAAAGACACTGGGAGTTTCATTGTAAGCATGCTTTTTGTGTATTCTTTCTGTCTTCTCCCCCTCCCCTCCCCAGATAGTTCTGTGGAAAATCAGTTGCTATGTTGTTAGCAGCCCTATGGGGAGGCCCACATGGCAAGAAACTGAAATCTCTGGCCAATAGTCACATGGCTGAGTTTAGAAGCAGATTCTCCAGTCAAGCCTCTAATGACTGCTGCCCAGGCTAGCACTGTAATTGCAGCCTTGTAAAAGACCCTGGGCTAGAATCACCCAGCTAAGCTATTCCTGGATTCCTGATGTTATGTATACTGTTTTACGACGTTAAGTTTTAGGGTAATAAAATACACAGCAATAGGTAACTAATAATTTCTGAATCACTTATTCTGCCATTACTGGAAGCCAGAATTGTCTACGTTCATTTAACCATCACATTAGCTATTGTCTCAGTTGCACAGATTAAAAAAAATCAAAGTGTGGCAGATATTGAATTAGTCACCAAAAAGTCACTCACAGTCCTTTCTTCTCTTGTATTCCTCTAGCAAGAGACTCAAAAACTAAAATACCTTCCCAGATTTCCTTGCATTTAGTAGTAGCCTTCTAACATTATTGACTGAGACAGGTAAAAGTGTGTTGAAAAAGCGTTTCTCTTGCTGAACAAAGGACAAAGCCCTAGGAAAAGGACTTTGGCCTATTTTCTTTTATCCTGTATTGCTTTTATCCTCATGGCAGCCTGAAGATTAGCAGTCATCTTTCAGTCATGAGGATAAAACCTATAATCTAACACGTGGAAAAGGAAAATAGGAGCTCAGATCCATAATGATTCCATTGAGTTGCTGTCTCTTCTCGTTATGTCCGCCTTCAGACTTCCTTTTGCCTGAAACAAATAGACCCCTTATTCCTTCAAGCCATTGCTTTGCTGTTTGAAACAGAGAACATTCCTAACTAACATACTGACATAAGAAGAGGTAACTCAAACCCAGGTCGGCTGACTTCTAGCCCTACACTCAGATGGTAAACATTACCATCTGAATAAACACAAAATCTAATTTAAAGTAGGTTTTCATCGAAAACATGGCCAGGTGTCCTACAGCTAGGAGTAAGTCCTGGTCATGTCAGAGTCAGGAAATTGTGTTCGACTCCTCCTATTTATTGTCAAACTTACCTACTTTTTCATCTTGAGATGCTATGTTCTGGCTTCCACCCCTACTACTTCACCAAAACTATCTTAAGGATATCAATTGCTTCCTTTGTCACAAGATCCACTGAATATTTTTTTTGGCTCTTAATCTCTCTACAGAACATGACATTTGTTGACTACTTACTTTTGTTTAAAATACCCTTCCTTCTTGGATTTCACATTTCAATTTTATCCCCTTCCTATCTACCTCTCTCCTTATCAATCTTGTCCTTAGCCTAAGCATCTTCTGCCTGTCCTCTAAATAAAGATACTATTTAGGATATTACTACAGGCCCTCTTGTCTCTGGATTATGTCCATTCCCATCGCTTAAATTTGTAGGTGATGACTTCCCAGTCTAGAACTTCATCCAGAACTTTATCCTGAGTGACAATCTTTCATATCCATCAATTGCCACATACCCATTTGGAGGACCACAGAAGCCTCACACTCAACATGTCAAAATCTGTACACATCGCATTCAAATTTATACCTAATTATCTTCCATTGCTTCCTAACCTATGAAAAAATACTACCAACCATCAGACCAGAGCTTGAGTGGTTTCTGTCACTGCCCAAGTATAAGCCCACTTCATCTCCCCTCTGGCTACTGAATTACCCTTCTGAATGGTTTTTCCAAATCTTCCTGTTTCCCTCCCTCTCATCTCATGGCTTCTGTACATGGTTTCTGTACATTAAGTTCTACTGGAACACAGCCATGTCCATTCACTTATATGTCTATGATGCTTTTGGATTACCATGGCAGAGTTGAGTATTTGTGACAGAAGCCACCTGGCTCTTCATAGAAAAAGTTTGCTGACTTCTGCTTTAAACTGAGGCCATAACCAAAATAAAGGTCATAAAGATAAAAATCCATAACAGTTCAAGAAGCCATGATGTGATTCCTGTCTACCATTCCTGTATCTCTTGTTACATTCCCTTCTGTTGTCTATGCTTCAACCATACTGTACTTCATTCAGCTTTTTGAGTGCAGCCTGCTCACTTATTTCAGGGTCTATGTGCTATATCTTTTAGAAAGTTCTCCTCCATTCCCTCTTTCACTTAGTTCACCTCTACCTTTTTTCATATCTCAACTTAAACATCGCTTCTTCCATGCAGCCTTCCATGAACTCCCCAAACTAAATAAGTCCATTGACTCCTAGGGCCTGTCTGATAACATCCAGTTGTTATGCAGTTACATAATCAGTGTTGTCCTCCACTAGACTGTAAGCAGACACTGACCCTATCTTGTTCAATGTGGCATCCCCCGCACTTAGCGTAGTATCTGGCACACATTAGGCAATTAATCAATATTCCTTCCTTGTTCTACCTCACTCTACTGAATTCTGTCAAGTCTCTTCAGATCCTGTCCACATCTCTCTGTTCCCACCACAACTCCCCTATTGGAGCAAACCATCATGTTGTATCTGGACTCTTTCAACAGATACCTAGCAGGTTTCCTCACCCTGAATTTTTCTCCACAGTGCAGCCAGACCGATTTCTCTAAAATGCAGATCTGACCACATCACTCTAATGTGTAAAACCCTAAAATGGCTTCCCACTCTGAAAAAAGTCTAAAACCCTTAGAATCGCTCGCAAAACTCTTACTAATTTAGATTTTACTTACCCCTCAAAAACACCTATGCTTAGAGTCAGAATGATTCCCATTCAGGTCCATAACTACAAGTGCTCTCTCAACTCTCTGGAAACAATATTCCCTACGCCTGCATGAAACACTACTTCCTACACCTTCTCTTTCACTCAGATAACTCACACATAATATGGAGGTATGATCAACATCTCTAACCCCTGGAAGCCTTTTCATACTCCCAAGTCTGGTTTAGAGGGCTCTTCCATTGCACCTTCGACTTCCCACCTCTTCCCTCCCCAACACACACATCATTTGTGGCATTAATCACACAAAGCCATGTGAGAGAAGGGTCTATCCGACTTATTTCCTATTGTATTTCCAGTATTTATTTCAGCACACAAGAGGAGCTCAATAATTATATACTAAATACATAAATTTAAATGCTTCAACACTGAAGCAATTTTTCATGATTTCAAAACAAAACTTTGAAAGATTCCATTAAATCGTCTTATTAAACCTTATGTGACTTTAGGCCAGGTGTGGTGGCTCATACCTGTAATTCCAGTACTTTGGGAAGTCAAGGTGAGAGGACTGCTTGAGCCCATGAATTTGAGACAAACCTGGGCAACATAGCAAGGCCTTGCCTCTACAACAAATTTTTTAAAAAATTACCCAGCTGTGGAGGCACAACTCTGTAGTCCCAGTAAGTTGGAAGGCTGAAGCAGGAGGATCACTTTAGCCCAAGAGTTAGAGGTTGTGGTGAGCAACAATCATGCCACTGCACTCCAGCCTGGGTGACACAGAGAGACCCCAATTCTAATAATAATAAAAATAAAATAATAATAATAATAATAAAATAAATAAATCTTATGTGACTTGATCCTACAAATCCAACATGAAATCTGCATTCATCCAACCAGTATTCCTACTTATCAACTTATATTGTACCACTATATATTACATTTATCTCTAATCACCGAACTCTGAATTAATTTAGCAGTCTAACTTCTATCCTTCAGATGCTATCTCAGGAGTTCTTTAAAGTCACAGAAACTTTCTAATTGGCTCCACTAAATGTATGGCTTTTAGCCCAATGGACTTCCAATAAGGAAAAGCACCTCTGACCTCTGAGGTGCTTTTCTTTATTTCTGGCCTTCTCCTAGCATTTGTTTAACTATTATCACTTATCCCAAGCCCCCAGATATGCTAGGCTTGCTCACTCTCAACACACGGTCCTGCTTTTCTGTCACCAAGAGGAAATCAAACACAAATTCCCTTATTTTGTTCCTTTCTTTCCTTTCTCCTGTGTCTTGCCCTTCCTCTCAAACTGAAGCTTTTATCTGTGCTCTTGACCACACTCCTTCTGGTCTACTCTTGGGCTCTGCCTCATCAATTTTAATATTTTCACACCTTACATTAATATAACCCACACAAGGTCCCATTGTGCCTTTTCACTGTGTTGCATCAGCTGAAGTCACTCTTTCACACTTGATGTGCCTCATTAATAGGGAGCCTGGGGTGCCATAAATAGAGAGGTGATCATGTTGCTATCCTGCCCACTCCACTCATCCCTGTCAAACTAGGCAGTACTTGATACTATCTAGCCAGATCACAAAGCAGAGGAAAGAACTATATGCTGTGAATGGAACTGAGACACAGTTACAAGTCATTAGCTCTCCCACCACCATCGATTATCAAGCATACCCACCACTGAATACCTCCTGCCTCGGTTGGTTTGATTTTAGTGGCTAAAACCATGCTTTGGCATCCCTCTAATCCCCCACCACCCAACATGACTTCAAATACAAGCCAAAGACAACATTTTAAAGTCAACAGTTACAATCTGGAAATGGTATAGAGTCTTAGGCCATATCTCTTCCCTTACTGTTGTTACTGCTAAGCCTTTAGTGCTTTTAGTCAGCACATTTTATAAGTCTCAGAAATAAATACCTATCAGAATACATAAAACAGAGAGAAAGATCTGAGAATGGAAATGAACTGCTAGCTGATAAATGGCTGGTGAGCTATAAGATGGAGGGGTGGGGTGAAGATTGTCAATTCAAACAAGACCACAAACCACTCAAAATAAACAATGTCATAAAGTACATTAAATGTCTGAAGTCTAGCTGGGAACTTTCAGAAAACAGCAGAGATCACAGCAGTGTTCTCCAGATCTACACACTCATTTCCTTCTACTACTACCAAAAAACCACACACTTAGTAAAGGCTTGCACTGGTTATGAAATAAGGACAGAAGAAACTAGCTCTGCAAATAAAAGACAAATGGCAAACAAACCTTTTACATTTTCTATCCCCTATAGCATCTACTAGTTATGTTATGATTTCTTTGCAGTCATGCTCACTCACATACATTACTGTCAATATCTTTTAAAAAAAAAGAAAAAAGAAAAACATGTAAGCATTAAACATTTTAAGGACCTTTCACAAACCAAATGACAGTAGGCTTTTATTAACATATCTTACAATGTTGATTATTTCTAGTTTTGTGATTTCTGCTTAATTATAAAGACTGATTTAGCTTCTACAGTAATGTACTGTATTTAAATGATCATTCATACAAGATATCACACCAGTACATTTTTTTGAATAATATACACACATCACTCTAACTTGGACCTGTTATTTTTAAAAGTAGATTTATAAATGGGGCTTATAAAAGTTATGGGGAAAAAATTAAAGTTCTAGTTTAGCAGCATGCATGTATGTATTCAAGTACAATTTTCAATCAAGTGCTTTTTTAAAATTTACTGGTGACTAATTCACCAATATCAAAATAAACACTATCAAATACCCAAATTTTAAAGTTAAGGCTAATATTTTCACTTCACATCTGTATGCACAACCATAAAACATTCCATTTTAAATAAGTAGTAATCAAAGCCTGAATACATTATACCGTGTATATATAGCATCAGCGTTTCAGACTGTAGAATTATTCAAGTTCATGAATCTTGTAATAGTATGTACTAGAGATGTAAATTAGCATTTTGCTCTTCAACCACACTTACAAATGGTCTGTTATTCATAATGATCAATGCAAAAAATATGACAGGCTGAACTTATGATACAGTACTTTAAAAAGTAGCAATGTGTTGGAAAGGACAGCTATTTAGTCCAAAAGAATCATTTTAGTCTTACAGAAAATTATCTTAATATTTGGGAAATGTATATAAAAAATAGCAAGCTATTTCCATGTATTTTATTGTAGAGCTATAGGTAATTTTTTGACTTTTTGAACACATTTGAATATGTACTGCTCTGCTTTCCCTATTTCAATGCAAGGCCATCATATAATGTCCATTTTCATATTCTGCAATATTATGTCATTACAAAATGTTTTTAGAACATGGGTCTGATGTTATTTTTATAGTTTATCATTCGTTTTTTAGTTTATTTTTACATGTAAAAATGTAATTTTATATAACAAGTCATGGAAGTTCAAAGTACCAGGAATTGCTTGACAGCACTATATGTGAAATACTCATCAAATTACCCAATCATTTGGGGAAAAAATCTTGGTAGCAATATATAGCATGCTTTTCTGTAATCTTCCTTCCCTACTTATAGAGTGGTTTTAGTTCAATCATTCCCATTCTTACTGATGTAAAAACACTACACACATAAATTGCTTTTCACAGCAGTTTCTAAAAGAATGCAGATACACAGCTCATACATAAAGGTCATCACCACTGAGCCTTTTTTTCCTTTTAGGAAACCAAGCAGAAATAGCAGTGATTACACTGCACAAACAAAAAATAGCTGAACCTCCTGAGCTGATAGGAAAGTTCCAAAACTTATGGTTCATTTGTGGGGAAGTCTGAGCATTTCTAATCCAATCATATAAACAAAACCTTGGTTGGTAATAAAAGACGGGCATGCACAGAATCAAAATCTGCCATGTGTATGTTTTTGAACCATGTGTATGTTCTTGAACAGTAAAATCTATTTGTTACTACCTCTAGTAATTCACCCAACTGAAATGGCAAATTAAAAATTTTAAGGACCTCCCCAACCACACATATGCCCCCCAAAATGTACTGTATTATATTAACAGCAGCTATCTACTTATTTTACAGTTATTTCAATTATTTACCTGGGGAGAAGATTTATGAAATTCCTGAGAATGAATTAAGTTTTTCAGCAAAGCCTTAAACTTTTAACAGATTCCTCACAATAAGAAAACATTTTAAAGTTCTACTATTAGACCAACTTTTACTATACAATATTTCACATAAATCATGTTTTACATTTTTTTCTAATTACATACAGCAAAATTCTCAAATCAACACAAGAATGGCAGAGGAAAAAGATGCATTATGCTTAGCAGATGCAAATTAAAATACACAGACAGAAAGAAGCAGTAAAATTTCAAATAAATCACACCCACTCTAAGTATCAATGAATAGCAGATATACACTGTTGGGAGAATCATTTCTGAATGATTTTGTGAACAAGTTGTGCTTCTTATTAATTGTGCACTTAAAAAAAAAGACCACTAAAGAATAATTTAACTTGTTATTTGTTATATTCTCCAGATACTTAAAAAAAAAATTATACCATTAATGTAATTACCAAGCACCTAATTTTGGAAAGGCTTCATAATGTATGTTTTCTGTTTTCCCTCAGCAAAAGTGTTAATCCCCCAAATTAAGTTAAAGCTTATTGTTGATAAAATAAATTCTTAATGGAAATAATGATATAATGCAATGCTGAGGTGGTAAGTCACAGCCCATTGTAATGTGGACCCCATCTTTTATTGATGTGATCAAAAGTATGAGAAATCCACTGCTGCTCAAGAACTTTGTATCTTTCCTTACAAATGTAGAGAGGTTTGCCTCGCCTAGAATAAAGAGAGAAAAAAAAAGCATTAAAAGTAATGCAACACAATGAAGATTTCAAATGCATTTTTCTTTTTAATAGTTTTTTTGTGGCAAAAATTTCACATAGTAATTCATGTTTCCTCAGCATGTTGCTAGGGAAAATATCTTGAAAACTAGAAATAGCTCTAAATTAATGACAATCAGAACTTCTTAATATTAAAAAAAATTGTAATTACAAAGCCAGGAATGGTAAATTGGTTTTTACTGACCAAACTTAAATGAAACACCTGGATATATCCATGCAAATCTAACCTAAGATCTCGGTCTTCCTCTCCATGAGCATCCAAATATACAGAACCCCACAGGCAGAAGCGGTGACCTCGAATGATGATAATCACTGATGCATTGATCAAAAGGAAAATCCCTGTTCCAGCACCACAGTTCTGGGAATGCTAAAAAAATTAAAAACATATCAATTAGCTTTATAATTAAATAGGTTTTGTAACAAAATCAAGAATATCTGAATTAAATACCCTCAAAACAATACAAAGATGTTTAAAATGTTTATAATATTTCATCTAAGTTAAACTTATACCCCTATCCCCAATACTTTATTATTAATGCACAGTGTTAGGAAGAATTTGGCTAAGGATTATCTAGGAAAGCAATTAAGAGACAACCTAATTCAGAGTCTAGTATCCCCAACAGCACAGATTACTATTGCTTCATAGCACATTTAAAGGACAGTAGGAGAAAGGAGAAAACTGGAACTGTACTCAAGGAAGGTTTTACTCAAATAAAGCCTCAGAGACTTTCTTTTTCAATCCTTCTATTGGACTAAAGCAAAAACAAAAATAAAACACAATCCTTAGATTTAACTGTAGACTTAATTCAAAGAGTAATTAAATTTGAAGAACTGGCATGACCATATATACCACTTTTCCATGTAATATGCATTTTGAGTTTTTGTAAATTTGACATTATTTACTATTACTTACCAATACACATTCGCAGTAACTTTGTTGCTTGCAGCAGAGTCCTTTCAGGCATACAAAAGTACCACAAACAAGGCAAACAGCAGGATCTTTAGGAACCTTGGTGCAGACACTACAGGTTTTTCTGTGGTAGTACTGAAAAATGGTGTTATAATTCTCAGGCAACTGTAGTAGGTGTGGTAATTTCCATCTTGACTCTTGAATAAGCAAGGCCTAAAACATTATCCAAAAATTTGATTAGTCCTATGTATTTAAATCACTAACACAAAATACTTATTTTATAAAAGGATCTTTTACTTAGAAATAAAAATCTGCCGCCAAGAATGTGACTTATCTTCTTATTAACACTCCTCTCATTTCTATTTTATAAATGACTAAAATAGTACTTCAACAATTACCGTCCTCTATTTTCTTTTTATCTTTTTTGAGTTGGAGTCTCACTCTGTCGCCCAGACTGGAGTGCAGTGGCCACTCCCGGCCGCCGCAGCCTCGACCTGCTAGGCTCAGGCAATCCTTCCACCTCAGCCTTCCAAGTAGCTGGAACTACAGGCGTGCGCTCCCACGCCCAGCTAATTTTTGATTTATTGTAGAGATGAGGTCTCGCCAAGTTGCCCCGGTGGATCTCGAACCCGCAGGCTCAGGCAATCCACTCACCTCAGCTTCCCAAAGCGAGGGATTACAGGCTGAGCCGACGAGCCCGGTTACTGACCTCTATTTTAAAGTTATTTCCAAATACAATATGATGCAATTTTTTTAGACTAAGCACCTAAAACACATAAACTTGTTATTGTATGACTTTAAAAGAGAAATATTAACTACCTCTAAGCATGCAGGGAAAATATATCTAAGTGTATTTGACTTTAAATATGCATAATGCAAGTTTTAAAAAGCTATATTTTTTTAATATGACTTTTCTCAGATGAACAAGCAATTAATTAGCTTTTTCTTGAGAAAAGATTAGTTATAACTCATTATTTCTATTTTAATACTCTGTCATTTAGAAACTTCCTCCTAGAATATATATAATTCAGGACACCTCAAGTTATAAGATCTTTTGTATCCATAAGTACAGTCGCTAAAATTCTTTTATTGCTGTAAGAATGAAAAAAAATGTCAAATTAATCAAATTTCCCTGCTGGATTTACTTTATCCACTATTTGCAATTGCATAAAAATACTGGCAAGTCTAGGCAATACAGCAAGACCTTGTCTCTATAAAAAAATAAAAATATTAACCAGGCATGGTGGTGAACAACTGTAGTCCAAGCTACTCAAGAGGCTGAAAGAATGGATCACCTGAGCCCAGGAGGTCGAGACCAAAAGGTGAGACATGATGGCCATTCCAGAAAAAGTTCTGATGGCCATTCCAGAAAAAGAGTTCCAAGACTGCTTTGATGGGTGAACTGGCATTGGCACTGGTGCATAGCTTCCTAAAAGGAGTATTTCAAAAGTGCCCGTAGTGATATTCAACAATGAGGAATGTAGTAGCATTTTTTCTAGGATGTGTTTGCGAACTTAAATGTCAGACCTCATAAAGTTATGTATATCTGGTAACCAAATCCTATGCATTTTTCTCAAATGTCTTGAAAAATAGTTACTTCCCAAGTTTTACTATCAGAAAAACAGTCCAGATTTTCTTCACCATATAAACAATCTGTGGCTTCCCTCTCTTACTCTAATTTAACTACTAAAAGCCACCAGAATTACCTCCTCAAAACATACTTTCATCATATTATTTCATTTCTTTAAAAACTGTAGTTCTAGACACAGAAAAAGTCTGAGCCCCCAAGCATGACATACATAGTCACCCACTGCTGCCCCCTCTACTCTCCAATTCATTCATCTTCCATAGAAACCCTTTTACTACTTGAACTAGTAGCACAGAGTCAGCACACTTTAGATCTGCTAGTCCAATTTGTTTTTTTAATATAAGGCATTTCTCTCACAAATAAGAATATAAGTTCCTCATCTACCTTAAAATTCCTTTGTATCATCCAAATTTAATGCTATGATTATTTAGGTATTCAATAAAAATCGGCTGACTGAAAATGAAAAAATAATGACATACATTATTTTGTTAAATAAAATATTTCTGCTTTTATACTCATAAATGAAATATATATAAGCCCTTTTTCAATTTAATCAGTTTAATAAATGCTGCCAAGAACAGATGACATGAAATTTTAAATTCTCCATTATGCTCTTGCCTATTAGTATATCACCATTGTGGCAAGTGAGTACTTCTCTTTTTACATACCTTTCCTTGTTCTGCATGTCTTTCAGTAAATGATTTTATCTCAAAACACCACTGAGTTATAATATCAAATGCTGGAACTGGCCAATCCAGACAGGAGGCACTGATGAATGGATGTTCTGTTTGGTAAAATGTTGGCAGAAGTCCCAGACAGCTGGCAAGAACTGAAAATTCTTCTTCTTCCTTTTAGACATGAAACAGAAAATTCTCAAGCTATTTCATCAAGAATATTTCCTACTATAAATATTTTAAGTGTCATCCCATCAACTACTTTGGGACAATAAGATAACTTTCTTTACTGAGTCGACTAGAAAAAAATGAAGGGAGTAGGAGGGGCAAAAAGAAAAAGGTTCCTAGCTATCATATCCAAATATCCCCGAAATATTTCTCTAAAATTTAACTCCTAGGTGTCACATCTGCTTCTTTTATACGTTTATTTTATTTTTTTGAATTGGAGTCTCTCACTCTGTTGCCCACGTTCACAGTCACTGCAGCTTTGACCTGCTGGGCTCAGGTGATCCTTCCGCCTCAACCTTCCAAGTAGCTGGAACTACAGGCATGCGCCACCATGCCCAGCTTATTTTTTGATTTATTGTAGAGATGAGGTCTCACCAAGTTGCTGAGGCTGGTCTCGAACCCGTGAGCTCAGGCAATCCTCTCATCTTGGCCTCCCGAGTGCTGGGATTATAGGCATGAGCCACTGCACCCAGCCACATTTATTCTTTAAATAGAGTCATCACATATCTGATGATTCTACATAATATAAAATTAGCTAGTCTATGAAAGCAAATGTTAATTTGAGGTAAAGAAAAAGCTACTTTTGTTTAAAAACACATAGGTTGTCAGTGAGGGAAAAAACAATAGTTTTTTATATGAAATTCACAAGAGTACTAAATAATTTGCCTAAACTTTTGTTTAAAAATTCATTTTAGCCCGCGGGTTCAAGACCCGCCTGGGCAGCGAGACCTCATGTCTACAATAAATCAAAAAAAAAATCAGCCGGGCATGGTAGCGCATGCCTGTAATTCCGGCTACTCGGAAGGCTGAGGCGGAAGGATCGCTGGAGCCTAGCAGGCGAGGTTGCGGTGGCCGGAAGCGGTCACTGCACTCCAGTCTGGGTGACAGAGTGAGACTCCAACTCAAAAAAAAAAATTCATTTTAGAGTCACGGGGCACATGCGAAATTGCTAAGTATAAATAAATAGCATAAGGGTGAAGTTTGGGCTTCTAGCGACACCTCTCCTTCTCTACTAGTGGATATGGTACCCAATGGGTGGTTGTGTGTTCCTTATTCCCCTTCCCTCTGGACTTCAAATGAATGTGAAACAAAGTCAGTTTTTTAAAAAAGGGGTGGAATTTTTAAAAGACTTGAGAGACCTAGGAGCCAGGTAATCTGAGGCTCACTTACTAAAGAACCAAAAATATTAGTGGCCAAGGACATATCCTTAAAGTTTATTTTTAAAGAAGTTGATTAGTCTTTTTTTTTTTTTTTTTTTAAGTTGGAGTCTCACTCAGTCGCCCAGACTGGAGTGCAGTGGCCGCTCCCGGCCCTGCAGCCTCGCCTGCTGGGCTCTGGCGATTCTTCCGCCTCAGCCTTCCGAGTAGCGATTAGTCTTTTAAACACAGAAATATATTCTCCAATTCTTCTGAATTTAACTGAAAGACCTTATAGGAAGCTTGTGTGTCTACTCCCCCTTGTACATTAAATCAATCCTATTATCTTCTAAATTCCAGCTCCCTACGGAAGTCTTTCTTGACCCCATTTAATGAGACCTCAGACCACCCAGCTCCATTCAGATCAAATTAATCCCTCCATACCTTGTAAACACTTTTTATTACTGCACTTATATTTTCTATTAATAACTTTAAAAATAAATTAGCCTTCCTTATGAGACTGTAAGTTCTCTAGATGTAGGAACTCTGTCCTAATGCTTGGCACATAGTAGACATTCAACAAATGTTTGCAAAACTGAACTAATTATGCACATTAAGTACAAAATTCTGAAATACGCCATAAGGAAGAAATAAAGATGAATAAGAAAATGATACACAGGCTGAAAAAGATGCTAATTTTTTTAAAAAAATCTCTAGAAATAAGGCTACAAACCCTCCATTCATACTGCTACACAAAAGCATTTTTAAAAACAACTTTACTGAGGTGTAATTTACATACCATAAAACTTAACCCATGTAAACTATAGTTTGACGCATTCTGGTAAATGTACAGTCATGCAACCACCATAACAACAACATTTTAGAACAATTCCATCACCCTCCGAATTCTGCTTGTGCTCCTATGCACCAATCCTAGTCCCTATTCCTAGACCTGAGCAACCACTGATCTGTTTTCTGTCATAACAGTTTTGACTTCTTAAAAAATTTTCTATAAATGCAATAATACAGTATGTAGTCTTTTGTGCCTGGTCTCTTTCACCTAGCATATTCTGAGATTTGTTCATGTTTTTGTGTTTATCAGTATTCCATTCCTTTTAATCATTGAGTAGTATTCCACTGCATGTACCACATTTTGTTCACATATTTACCTATTGATGGTTGCTTTCAATTTTTCAGTATTATGAATTAGGCTGTTATGAACACCCATTTATGTAGACATAAGTTTTCATTTCTTCTGGTAGATAGCTACAAGTAGAATTGCTAGATTGTACAGTAAGAATAAGCTTTTTTTTTTTTTTTTAAGAAAGTGTCAAACTTTTTCCAAGTTGACTATACCACTTTGCATTCCTACCAGTAATGAATGAGATTTCTAGGTACTTCGAATCCTCACCAACACTTGGTATTATCACTTGTAACTAATTTGCACTTCTCTAATGAACAATGATTTAAAGCACCTTTTCATTACTTGCTGGTCATTCATATATATTCTTTTGAATAGTCTATTCACATTTTTTGCCCACTTCTGTGTTGGATTTTTTGTTTTCTTATTGTTGAGCTAAAAGAGTTTTTAATATATTCTGGATACAAGTCTATTGTCACACACACTGAGACACAATTCACCTACCATAAATGTCATTCTTTTAATGGGTTTTTTTTTGGTATATTAATGAAATTGCACAACCACTGCCACTATCTAGTTCCAAAATATTTTCATTATCCTATTGTAAATGGAATTATTTAATTTTCAGATGCTCACTACCAGTGTATAAAAATTAAATAAAATTTTGTACATGTATCTTTATTCTGCAACCATGCTGAACTTTTTTATTAGCTCTAATAGGTTTTTTTTTGAAGATTCCTTATGATTTTCTACATATAATATCATCTGATTTGCAAACAAAGACTGTTTTACTTCTTCCTTTCCAACCTGGATATCTTTTATTACTTTTTCTTGTCTATCAGCCTTGCTAGAAAATGCAGTACAATGCTGAAAAGAAGTGGTGACATGTTGGTCTTTTTTCTATTCTTGTACCTCCTGTCTTTCTGTATTAAGTATGATGTTAAATATGGACTTTTTACAGATGCCCTTTATCAGGATGAGAAAATTGCCTTCTATCCTTAGTTTTTTAGGGTTTCTTACCAAGAAAACATGTTGAATTTGATTTTGCTTATGCCTTTTCTTTTACTAGGGATATGATCATATGCGTTTTTCCCCATTTATTCTATTAGTATGGCACATTAATTGATTTTTGTTGTTGAATCAACTGTGCATTCCTAGGACAAAACCATTTGGTCATGCCCATGTTCACTACAGTGTTATTCACAATAGCCAAGATATGAATCAATGTTAGTGTCCCTTGATGAATAAATGGATAAATAAACAGCCTTCAGTATCTATGGGTTCCACATACATGGATTCACCCAACCACGGATCAAACATCTTTTTAAAAAAGTAAAAAGTAACAATAAAAATTAATACAAATAAAGAAACAATACAGTATAACAATTATTTATATAGCATTTACATTGTATTAAGTATTATAAGTAATTTAGAGATGATTTACAGAATACTGGAGGCTGTATCACACTATTGGGTATCTGAGAATTTTGGTATCTGTGAGGATTCCTAAAACCAATCCCTAACAAGTATCAAGAAATGACTATATGCACACAAAATATTCAACTTTGGGGGAAAAAAAGGAAATCCTATCATTTGTGTCATTATGAATGAACTTGAAGGACATTATAGTAAATGAAATAAGCCAGTCACAGAGAAACAAATACTACGTGATCTCACTTATATGAGGAATCTAAAAGAATTAAACCCACTGAGCAGAGAATAGAATGGTGGTTGCCATTCTGGGAAGTGGGAGAAATGGGGAGATGCTGAACATAGAGTACACAGAGATCTAATGTACAACTACAGATCTATAGTTCATAATACTATACTGTATACTTAGAATTTGCTAATAGAGTAGAACTTAAATGTTTCCACCAGAAAATAAAGTAACTATGTGAGTTGATAGATATTTTAATTATCTATCAGTCTTGCTGGTACAACCTCAACGAAGGACAGTGGCAGTATGGCAACAACATTCAAATCTATAAAGGCAAGTAACTGCTGACTCTACAAATCACTTCTAAGCATTTATCCTACAAATGTAATTGAAAGAAAAATAACATATATGTCCCATAATTCATTGTGGTATCATTTGTAAATAGCAAAAACGAGAGAACTGATTAAATATATCCTAGTACATCATATAATTAAATATCCTGAAGTTATAAAACAAAATGAGGCAGATCTTCATGTACTGAATATGAAATGATCTATAAGATATGTTAATAGGGGAAAGATGCAAGCTGCAGAACCATGTATTAAAAAAGGGTTAAAAGAAAAAAACACCCACATAAACACGTATTTGCATATGCATAAAATGCCTCTGGAATAATATGGAGAAACTGGATAGTAATTACAGCAAATGAGTTGCTAAGGAAGAGGGTAGAAGGGAGACTTTTTTTCATAGAATAGCTTTTTGTACTTTTTAAATTTTGAAAAACGCAAACACATTGCCTGTTTAAAATGTAATTTTTTTCTTTTCTGTAAACTTAACGGTTACGGCAATATATCTATATTATTTAAAAATCAAGAAGTATAAAAAAGATATCATTACCAAAATAGATGGCTGGGTATGGGTGGCTCACACCTGTAAAATCCTAACACTTTGAGAGGCTGAGGCAGGGGGATTGCTTGTATCCAGGAGTTCAAGACTATCCTGGACAATATAGTGAGACCTCATCTCTACAAAAAATAAGAAATACTAGCCAGGCATGGTAGTCCCAGCTATTAGGGAGGTTGAGGCAGGAGGATCACTTCAGTTCAGGAGTTTGAGGCTGTGGTGACCCATGATGGTGCCACTGCACTCCAGTCTAGGCAACAGAGACCATGACTCAAAAAACAAACAAACAAACCAAAAACAGCCTCCTTTTTTCCGAGTCTTGTTTCCCTTCTATCCAAATCAACTTCTTAGGATAAAACTATATATGAATACTGTTATTTCTCTATCAGTATTTAAGTATACCTTACCTTTAGTTACTTAACATATTTTTGAGATCTTTCCAACTAACTTTCAATTCTTTTCTTTTCTGCAGAATATTCCATTGTAAAGATAAACTACAATTTACTTAACCAGTTTCTCATTGATAAATATTTGAGATGGATGTTTTCACTTTTTGCTATCCCAGTATATGTATTCAGTTACCAATAAATCAATTACTGTATTATTATACTATAAGAAATGTCTCTAGTAGAGTACTGACAGTCATAATAAGATCAAAGGGAGTGTATTATACAATATTATTTGGATCTGTACAGACTTAATACTAGAAAATTACTTGTAGTTCTCAAAAAATGTTCTGTGTGGTAAGCAACAGCATAGCCCACATAGCCCAGTTGTTAATAGTGAAGATTCAGTGTCCACACTAAATGTTTTCAAATTCTGTTTGCTTTACTTACTCACTAACTGCGAATCTTGAACAAGTTACTTCATTTCTGTGTGCCTGCCACAAGGTTTATCTTGAAGCACTTGATAAAAACAAAAGAATCCAAACTATTTGATGTAATAGTCAATTACTTAAGAAAAGAGAAGGAATAAAAACTGCTTAATTCTGATATACTTAAGGCTTCAAAGGCCATAAATATAATAAATGTTTTAATTGCCACATCAAATTCCCTGGAATCGAATGGCAGATAATGTCAGGATCCTAATACTATAAGCACATTTGGGTTTACTTACCTTCTGGTTTCCTACTCTGTCACTTTCATGTCTACTCGCACTGACAGGATAGTTTCATTAAATAGACTAAACCAGTGATAATTCACTCATCCAAGTTTTAATACCAGTGGTTATAAATCAAAGATTTTTATTGCTATAAATGTTGCCATATCTTCAAACAACCAGTTTTCTAACCAACGTAGTTTTTAAAAGAATATTAAAAGTAGATGATGTTAGTGATACAAATTCAGTAAGACTGAATACTATGGTCCTACTCAAGTACTGGGCATGTATTATCACTGAACTAATCCACAGCCACTTCAAATACCCAACCTTAGTAATATTATCATAGAAATGGGTGATGCTAACAAACACAAAATCAAAAATCATAAATATTCTAAATGTTTACTCCTTTAAATTAGATTAATATATGCTCATATGACAGTTTTAAAGAAAGAGATAAAGTTTATACTATATACCAGTGTATTTCAAAAATTAGCTTACTGTAAAAGCAAGGCACCCTACTCTCTACACCAAACTATACCTGGCAGCCAGGTAAATCTTCCCCAAAAAGGTGATGCTGAAGAAGGCTGGTGATTCTGAGAAAAGGTAGGCAGAAGTCCTGTAAGTATTTTTCTATGGATTCAGGAGACCAAGTAATAGTGCTAACCTAAAGTTAAAAAAGAAAAATTGGATAATTCATTATATAATAAATACAACTTTAAAAAATTACATTCATAAAGGCAACAAAATTTAAATTTTGTACTAAATAACCACCACATGTGATCTTAGTGAAAGCATACCATTGCACACTCCTGAGTTCCCTCTTCATGGTATAACTTCCCTTTAGAGAGTTCGCTTATCACAAAGCTCAATAAAACTTCATAGGATTTTTCTGCTTCACATGAATTCTGAAAAAAATTAAAATATTAGTTACATCAATCATTGAAAATTATAAAAAATTTACAATGGAATTCTCTTAATGAGTAAAACTGTGACTGTGTTACTTTTTAAGCATATAAACTGTCATTTTTCAAAATGTAGGTAAAACTGTGCACCTCTGGACTCACAATGGAACTGGGTAGGTGGTTAAAGCTATTCTAATGCTTCTTTAAAATATGGCATATAAATTACATAATTATATGAACATGTGTAAATTTTAAAATATGAACAAATGAATATATGTACATCATGCCTTTTGAGCCAATAATTCCTACTTTTGAGGATTCTTTCTAAGGATATACTCTAAAAGAAAAAATTGCTATATTTACAGAAGATTCATTATAGCACAATAATAGCAAAAAATTAGAACTATGACCAACAAAAGCGAGGCTATTACGTAAATTATGGAATACTAACTCAAAAAATATTTTATAGAAAGTGAATATAACAAATTTAAGATATATGAAAAATGTTCAAAATGTGAAAATTAGCAAATACAAACGTATGTATAAAATGTACATACACATGCATACTTACTATAGTAGTATAGAATATTATATAATATATTCACAGAATTGAAGAAAATATAAACCACAATTTTTTTACAACTTCCCTTAAATTCCTTGAAAAAGATTAAAATAATTTACAATAAAAAGAAAATAGGATAATATATTTATCACAGAATGATTATATTATCTTAAAGTAATTATCACAGATAATTACATTAAGTGACAGTCTACAAGTTAATCTTAATGACTGCTTTTTTTTAATAAGTAAAAAAAAATTTTATTGAGGCAGAGTTTCACTCAGTCACCCCAGCTGGACTGCAGTGGTACAATCCCAGCTCACCACAACCTCAACCTCCTTGACTCAAGTGATCCTCCCACTTCAACCTCCTGAGTAGCTCGGGCTAATGGAACACACCATCATACCCAGCTTTTTAAAAATTTTTTATAGAGACAAGATCTCATTACATTGTCCAGGCCGGTCTCAAACTACTGGGCTCAAGAGTTCTCCCACCTAAGCCTCCCAAAGCACTAGGTTCACAGACATAAGCCATGTATCCGGCCTACTCTTATTTTTTATAAGAAAGGAAAAATAATGACTATGTATAAATTCTAACTTACTTCCATAAAATCTTTGCACATAAAAAGATGCACCTCTTTTTATATTTGTTGAAGTGGAAAACAACCCACGCAAAATTTCAGTAAGATGTAAACTGGAATAAAACTGCTATGATGTCATTTATTCTACTTATCTATACTTTTAAAATACTAAAATATAAGGAAAGAAATTTACTCTAACACTATCATAGCTGGGGACTTAAATGACCACTCATAACCCTAGACAGAGCATCAAGACAAAAAATCAACAAGGAGGTCCGGAATCTCAATGTAATGATTGACCAAATGGACTTAACTGATATTTATGGAACACTCCACCCAACAACCACAGAATATACATTCTACATCACTACAAGGGACATACTCTAAGACTGACCATATCCTTGGCCATAAATCAAGCATAAACAAATTTCATAAGACTGAAATACTGCCATGCACCTTCTCAGACCACAGTGGATTAAAAATAAATATCAACAGTAACAGAGTTCCCCCCAAACCCACAAAGACACGGACACTGTACTGTACCTTCTGAGAAAAGGTAAGCAGAGGGTAAATAGCATGATGCTGAACAACTCATGGGTCAACATGGAATCAAAACAGAAATTAAAAGATTCCTGGAAACAAATGAAAATGAAGAAACATCTTACCAAAATCTCTGGGATGTCATGAAAGCAGGACTAAGAGAAGAATATACAACTCTATGAACACACATGAAGAAAATGGAAAAATCACCTAAGGAAGCCGAAAAAGCAAGACCACCAAGACCCTAGCTCCAGCAGAAGAATCCAGATCACCAAAGTAAAAGCCCAAATTTGGGGCACAGAAGACAAAAATATAAAACAAAAAAATCAACACAACAAAAAGCTGGTTCTTTGAAAGGATAAACAAGATTGATGGACACCTAGCCAGACTGACCAGGAAAAAGAGAGAAGAAGTCTAAATAAACACAATCAGAGCTGCAAAAGATCAAGTCACAACTGAACCCAAAGAAATACAAAAGATTATCAGAGATTACTATGTTCACTTGTATGGAAACAAACTTGAAAACCTAAATGAAATGGAGGACTTTCTGACATCACACAACCTCCCCAGGTTGAAGCAGGAAGAAATTAAGACCCTAAATAGACCAATAACAACCCAGGAAATCAACTATGTCATAAGAAAACGACCTAAAAAAAAACCCCTGGACTACATCACTTTCCAGCAGAATTCTACAAAACATACGAGGAGGAGATACTACCAATTCTACTGAAAGTATTCCAGGCAATCGAGAAAGATGGAACACTCCCCAAATCATTTTATGAAGCTAACGTCACATTGATACCCAAACCAGGTAAAGATCCAACAAAGAAAGAGAACTACAGGCCAACATCCTTGATGAACATAGATGCTAAAATTCTCAGTGAGATTCTAGCAAACCAGATCCAACAACAATCTCAAAATCATCTACCATGACCAAGTAGGCTTCATACCCAGGATGCAGGGCTGGTTCAACATCTGCAAGACCATAAATGTAATTAAATACATCAACAGATGTAAAAACAAAAACCACATGATTATATCATTAGATGCAGAAAAAGCTTTCGATAAAATCCAGTACCACTTCTTGATAAAAACCCTCGAACATCTAGGCATAGATGGAACATACCTCAAAATAGTAAAAACCATCTATGAGAAACCCACAGCCATACTGCTAAACAGAAATTGGAACCATTTCCCCTGAAAACTGGAATAAGACAAGGATGCCCACTCTCATCCCTCCTGTTTAACATAGTATTGGAAGTCCTAGCTAGAGCAATCAGACAAGAGAAGGAAATCAGGGGTATCCAAATAGGAAAAGAGGAAGGTAAGCTATCCCTCTTTGTAGATGATATGATTCTATACCTCGAAAACTCAAGAGAATCTGTCAAAAACCTCCTTGCACTGATAAAGGACTTTGTCAAAGTCTCAGGGCATAAAATAAATGTGCAAAAGTCAGTCACATTCTTATACATCAATAATAAACAGAAACTCAAATTAAAAGCACAATCCCATTCACAATAGCCACAAAAAATAAAAATAAAAAAAACCTTGGCATCTTCCTAACTAGAGAAGCCAAGGATCTTCACAATGAAAACTACAAAATGCTGTTAAAGAAATCAAAGATGACACAAACAGGTGGAAAAGTATTTCATGCTCGTGGACTGGAAGAATCAACATTGTTAAGATGTCCATCCTACCCAAGGCAATCTACAGATTTAACACAACACCCATTAAATTACCAGCAGCATTCTTCTCAGACCTGGAAACGACAATACAGGAATTCATATGAAAACATAAATGACCACAAATCACCAAAACAATCCTCAGCAAAAAACAAACAAACAACAACAAAAAAAAACCAAAGTAAGAGGTATCGCATTCCCAGACTTTAAACTTTATTATAAAGCTACAATAATCAAAACAACCTGGTCTTGGTACAAGAACAGGCATACAGACCAATGGAACAGGATAGAGATTCCAGAAGCAAAACATCAACTTCTCAACCAATTCATCTTTGACAAAGTCTCCACCATCAACCACTGGGCAGAGGAGGACTTATTCAGTAAATGGTGCTGAGAAAACTGGCTGATCACATGCAGAAAATTAAAACAAGACCCCTACCCATCCCCACACATAAAAACTCTAAATGGATCAAAGACCTAAACATAAAACCTCAAATGGTAAGAACCTTAGGGATGCAGGAGACACCCTTATGGAAATTGGTACTGGCAACCAATTCCTGATCAAAAACCCAAGTGCCCCATGCCATAAGAAATAAGATAGACAAGTGGGACCTCATCAAACTGACAAGCTTCTGCTAAGTCAAAGAAACCATCAAGAGAGTGGGGAGGCAGCCCACAGTTTGGGGGCAAATATTTACCAACTGTATGTCCGACAAAGGCCTAACATCTAAGAGCTACAAGGAACTAAAATGTGCCAAAAAGAAAAAAACAAATAGTCAGCCCCACAACCAAGTGGGCAAAAGATATAAATAGACTAGACACTTCTCAAAAGAAGACATACGAACAGCCTACAGATACATGAAAAAATGCACAGCCTCACTAGTCATAAAAGAAATGCAAATTAAAATCACACTGAGTACCATCTAACTCCAGTCAGGATGGCCATCAACAATAACTCAAAAAACAATAGATGCTGGAGAGGATGCGGGGAAAAGGGAACACTTTTACACTGTTGGAGGGAGTGTAAACTAGAACAACCTCTGTGGAAAACAGTTTGGCGATTCCTAGAAGATCTAAAAATCAGCCTTCTATATGACCCTGCAATCCCCCTACTGGGAATATACCCGGAGGAACTCAAATCACTCTATGAAAAAGATGCCTGCACAGGCATATTTATTGCAGCATTCTTTACAATAGTAAAAACATGGAACCAACCGTGCGGCTCAACAAAAGAGGACTGGGTAAATAAAATGTGGTACATATACATGATGGAATATTATACAGCCATAAAGAAGGACAAAATTATGAACTTCGCAGCAACTTGGATGGGCTTAAGAGTCTATAATACTCAGTGACCTATCACAGAAACAAAGAATTGAGTACTACACATTCTCACTCAAAAGTGGACCTTGAACAATTATCATAATACTTTAAGAAAAGGATTGGCAATAGTTGGAAACTGCCAAGGTAGTAGGGATGGGATTGGCAGTAATGGGAAACTGCCAGGGGAGTGGGAGCATACCTTATCAGCAAGGGTACCTGCGTGATGAACATTTGTATACCTAACCCTGAGTTGTATCTTCAAAATTAAAAATTAAAAAATTTAAAACATGAAATACTAAAATTCAAGAATTGATAAACACCATGGAATATAAGGTTATCCTGAACTTTAAAAGCACTGATAGTCTGGACAGAACTTGTTATCTGAGGACCCTTGATCTTTCTACAGTTCCTTATTATTCCATCCATGTTATTGTGCTATTTTCAACTAGACTGTAAATTCCAAAATGTCAGAAATCATGCCTTCAATTTTCCATGTATCCCTCTGCATAACAAAAACCTGAGCAATACATACTGCTGGCTAATTGATGGGATTTATTTTGATAATATTAAAATGTTCTACCTTGGACTTAGCATATATGTACCTCTTTTGATAACCAATTCTTTCATTATCTTTAAGTTACTCCTCTGCTTTCTGCCATATTCACTTAGCAATGTAATGCTATGTCCTGATTTTAAACTATTCAAATGTTCCTGACTCTGTAACTGTTCTCCTTTCATCATGTGACTTATCCTACCTTTGTGCAGTGAGTCAATAGTATAATCATTTGCTAAATACGACGACCTATAGGTTACATATAATTCACAAGAATCAATATCTTACTGAATATCAAAACAGCAACATATTATTTTTAATTGGTTTAATCATATTACTTCTTAAATAGGCAGAGTTCACTTAATCTCAAAATGTAGAAAAGTCAAAATATTACCTATATTTGCTTCTTATTAATTAATGTGGCATATTTAAAGTTCTCTCAATATACAATTCAGCCTAAAAGCTTCCTAAATTCCAAGGTAGTAGGGGTGGGATTTTTGAGTAAAAGATTTATGAAGTATAATAACAGAAAAGTATTTCTGTTCAGATGAGCTAAGTAAGTTGAGTGATAATTAGTTTTTAAATCATTAGTATCAAATACAATGTAAGTACTTCTTTTACACATGACAAGTTCTATATCTATAAGAGTACTTGATAGGATAAAAAATTTAATTTCACACATAAAAGTGTCAGGAAAGCATATCTTATATAGGCAATATTTGAATAAATGAAAGAGGAGCCTCATGATGCTTAAGAAAGAAGATCTCTTAGAAAATGGATAAAAGACCTAGAATCAAAATCAGAAGACTCCTAAGGAAGAGGTGGCAAAAGTATATGGGTTAAATAAGAAAAAGATCAAGAGTTAAGAGATGCAAGAGTGTTTGTTGGGTAGACTGCTTTGTCTAAATTATAGTGCTTCTTAAACTTTTCAGGATGACAGGCTCTTTCAGTGTATTCTGAATGCTATGATACCACTCCCCAGCAAACAAACTCGATCCAAGGATCTCAGATAAAGGAATTCTAGTATAAAGACACTTAGCAGAAATTACATTGACCAAAAGAGCATAATTTATACTAACCATATTGATTTCTTTCAGCTAGTTAAATCTCATTATCAAATTAACGCTAATATTCCTTCAAAAAATACATAATACCTATAGTTTTACTACCCTAGGCTAGATTAGGTATGGAAAAAATAAGTTTTCATTAGAATTATTATACTTAAGCATAAGGAATTAAAGAGGTGAAATAAATGAATAAAATTCAATTTAAAAAGGAAGAAAAGAAAGAAGGGATTGAGAGAAGATGTAAAGAAAGAAGTGAATAAGATAGGAGGAATGAATAAGTAGTTACAGAGGTCACAGTGGTATTTCATCACTTATAAAGACAGTAATCTCTTGGTATCTATGAGGGACTAGTTCCAGGATTCCCCTCAGATACAAAAGTCTACAGATATTCAAGTAGTACAGTTATTTTTATTACAGGTATTCACAATCTGCTATGTATCGCAATGTTTATATCTACTATAGAAAAAGCTAATAACATGTGGTAAGCCAACCTACAGACTATCATATTTTTTTTCTTTCACTAAAGTAATTTATATGGCTGGCCATAAGCAGATATACTTCTAAAATGTTCTCATAGTAAGTGTTTTATTAAATATTTTTATAAATAACTAACAATTATGAAATAGAGGAAAAAACTGACAGAATAGTTACCTAAATTACATCATCTTCTTTCCATTACATATTTACAACTATCTCATTTTCTGTCAAAAAGTTCTCATTTTAACAAATTTCTAGAAAATTTTGCCTTCTGTAATTATCTCTCTTTTTTCTAAATATTTTTCTTTTTTAGTTTCTCTGACTGTACTCTAATCCAATATTTGGATTGTTACTATTCAGATAGTATTCAAATGAAGTATATTAGGTTTCTGTGTTGTGTCATTTGTTTAGATATGTTTCCTCAGTGAGCTGTCTCAAATGAATAGATTTAGACCCAAATTATATTAGCAAAGGATTTTTTTTTTTTGAGTCGAGGTCTCATTCTGTTGCCCAAGCTGGAATGCAGTGGCACGATCATAGGCTCAGGCAATCCTTCTGCATCAGGCTCCTGAGTAGTTTGGGACTACAGATGCATGCTACAACTCCTAGCTTTTTTAAAAAACTTTTTGTCAAGACTGGTCTTGAATTCCTAGGCTCAAGCAATCCTCCTGCCTTGGCCTTCTAAAGTGCTGAGATTACAGGTGTGAGCTACTGTGTCTGGCAAGCAAATGTTTTAAATATGTAATTTTTCCTGATTAGACAGCTCACTAAGGAAACATATCTAAACAAATGACACAACACAGAAACCTAATATACTTCATTTGAAAACTATCTGAATACTAACAATCCAAATATTGGATTAGAGTACAGTCAGAAAAACTAAAAAAGAAAATATTTAGAAAAGAGAGAGATAATTACAGAAGGCAAAATTTTCTAGAATCAACCAGGAACAAAGGGGGAAAACATCATTCAAGAAAAAAAGGTCCATTTTGAGAATTTAGAATAACAGAATTTAAGAAACAGAGGGGTTGTTATAAAACATATGGCCCAAACCTCTCATTTACCTGTGAGAAATCTGAAGCATAGACAGTTATTACATCTTGACCAGAAAAGTAATATCTCAAACCTGTGGGCTCAGGAAATTCTCTCACCTCAGCCTCCCAAGGTGCTGTGATTATAGGTATGAGCCACCGCACCCAGTGAGAAAAGTAATATCTCTATTCAGTGGCAGGTGATTGACCTAGAACTCAGATTTGATGGCCAACTGACAAATATCTATAATGAAGACATAGTGACCTGTGATGATACTATATTACATTTTCATATACATAATTGTGACTTGGGAGTAAACTAGTGATAAAAGTGAAGGTTATATTGAATACATTTCATGAATTTATAATTGGTTCTCTCTTCTTTGAGAGGAATAGGGACAAAAAGAGAAAAGTAAGAGATAAACAAGTCTGCAGGTATTTTATTATTTGCTCACTACTTTAACACGATTTTTATAACTTATCTAAGTTTAAGGCTCACAGCAAAGGCAAAACACAAATATAAAGGGATAAAGGCCAAGGTTTAGAAACAGATATAGAAGGCCTTATTGTGCACAGAAAACATTTTTAACTTTTTTTAGCTTGTAGGTGTTCCAATTACAATTAAAATACTAGTAACTTGCTTTGCCTTTAAAACACCTACTCTTATTCACTTATATCCCCAACTTAAATGAGCTCATCAAACTACTAAGTGACAAAATTCAAAAAAGAGACTAACCTTTTTGAGAGCACCCATGTGTTTCCAGGCTGATCTATCTTCTTCACTGCATTTGACTGAAAGTGCAGCAAGAGCCTGTGTGTACAGTAGGGTAAAAAGTACCTTCACAATGCAGGTGAAGTGGTCTGCAAGAAAAAAAAAATCATTATTTCTTTGGAACCTGGACATTTTGTACTCAAGATAATTTCATAAATATATGCCTTTCCTTGCACATATGACTGGTTTTTGTTCAACATTTAAGTAGTTAATAAAATGAAATCATAATGCACTATCATATTTCCTGCCCAACAGATCTGAAATTATAAAAACAAAGTTCCTCTCTATTCATCCACAGAATATATAAATTAGAGGCATTTAGTATAGTGGGAAGACCAGTGCTAATGGCCGCTCAACTCTGGAATAGCTATGAAACCTTGGCAAATCCCCTTACTGGGCTTCAGATGCTCTGTAATAATGTCTTGGGAATCTCAGTGTTTAAAACTAATACATAATCTACCTCTAATATGACATAGATCTTATAAAGAATATATAATATAGAAAATGATATAAAATCTTACAAGGTTAAAAAATAAAATAAAATCCAGTGTTTAAGTGACTAATTGGGTTTCAGCATTCAATGAAAACTACAGCAATAATGAACAGTAGTAACAATATGCAAAGTGGCTGGCAGCTTCTGGCACATTTTAGGTACTTAATAAATGAAAGCTTTAATAATCATAATTAACATTTATATTTACCTAATAACTTAGAAAATTTCTTCAAGTGTCTCATTCAATCCTCAAAACAGTCTCAATTGGATAATTGACCATCAGAAGGATGTGCTTGTGATATCAAAGCTAATAAGCACCCACGTCTGAACTTGAATCCATATAGATCATTTTTCTTCAGGTTCAGTATTCCTTCTATTATATTATGCTCCTCCCCTAGTAAATGGATACTACCATTTAATCAGTTGTTGGATTCAGAAACTTGTAGACATCCTTGATACTTTCCTGTCTCTTTCTCCCCATATTAAAATAATCACCAAATCCTGTTAATTCCACTTTTGAAACATCTCTCAAGTCAATTCCAACATTCTAGATCAGACTTTCATCCTTTCTTGCCTAGATCTATAATCCCAGACTATGTGGTTGTGTTGGGAGTCCCCAAGACCACTTCCAGGTTTGATGAATCACTAGGACTCATATGACTCAGTACGGTCATAATTTATGACACCAAAAGGATACAAGTTAAAATCAGCAAAGTAAAAAAGGCACAGTGGGTGAAGTCATAAATTTTACAGAGTCATGTCCCAGTGGAGTCACATAGGATATACTTAACTCCTCCCCTAGTAGCTAACTCCCCTAGCAACAAGGTGAAATGTATATGTGAAATGTATACCAAGGAATCTCATTAGAGACCCGGTACCCAAGGTTTTTACTGGGGTCATGCAGGTACCTTCTGTCTTGCATAGACCAAAATTTTAGACTCCCAAGAGGAAACCAGGTGTATTCAGCATAAACCATATTGTTTGTACAAACCGTTTAGGCATAGTAAGCCACTCTGATCAATTCTGGGAATGGTGGGACACCTCCTGAAATCCAAGTTCCCAGATTCCAGTCAAAGTCCAACTTTGCAAGCAGGTCTTTCAAATAATAGCAGTCAGGCATTCTGTGTCAATTCTTTTCTGCACAGCAGTTTATATGCATCACCTCTTTGCCCCTTGAAATCTACTTTCTTTATAACAGCCAGAATGATATTTTTGTCCAACTTTATTAAGGTATAATTGACAAAAAAATTATATAAATTGAAGGTATACAATGTGATGTTTTGGTATCAGTACTCATTGTGAAATGACTGCCACAATCAAGCTAATTAACAGTTACCTTTGTGTATGTATGTGTGTGACTACTTAAGATCTACTCTCTTAGCAAACTTAACCCTATGTACTTGGAGATATCTGTGGATCATCTACCAGCAACTTGACCACACTTTTTTATGAAATAGTGAAAAATAAATCACTTCATATTAAATAATACCAATTATTGGAACCAATTATTTTATTGTAATGATATTTGGCTTATAATGGAATTTTGGACATGAGGAACTCATTTATGGTTTAAAAAAATCAAAATTTTGTATCTTATATTTTTTTAATGTGTGATAATGTGTGAAATAGTCACCGACATGCATTGCAGGTTCACCAATACATGTTGTACAATAGCAATATTTTTTACATCTTCCATATGGTATTTTTCTATTTGAGCAGACAATGCAATCTTGTTTTCTTCTTCCCACATTAATAATATGTATTTTATCATCTATTCTGTTGTTAGAAGATGTGGAAGGATACACTTGTGATTCCAGAAAACCACTCCTCAACTGATTGGTCATTATATCAGTATATATTCCATGTCTTCATTTGCTTTTTCGTGCAATTTGAATGGAAAACATCAAGAAAACATACATTTTAAAAAAAATCTGTACTTGCATAAGTTTATCCTGTATAATCATCAGCAATCTCTTTATGACCCTGAGAAGGGACATCAGAGTGGTTTGCTAGATTTACAATGTTTCCTCAGGGAGGACCCCATCTGAGTGTAAAGGGTTAAGCATATAAATACAGTATTATTATTATTTTTCTGAGTAGGAGCCTCACTCTATCGCCTAGGCTGGAGTAAAGTATTATTAACTATAGTCACCGTGTTGTACATTACAGCTCCAGAACTTACTCACAACTAAAAGTATGTACCCTTTGACCAACATCTTCCCACTTCTCCCACCTCCCTGGTCCTTATTAAACACCTTCTACTCTCTGTTTCGACTAGTTTAGATTTCACATAAGTGAGATCACACAGTATTTATCTCTCTGTGACTGGTTCATTTTATTTAGCATAATGTTCCTCCAGGTTCATCCATGTTGTCGTAAATGGAAAGATTTCCTTCTTTTTCAAGGCTAAACAACATTCCACTGTATTTATAAATTACATGTATCTCTTCATTTACTGATAGACACTTCAGTTGTTTCCATATCATGGCTACTATAAATAAAGTTGCAATGAACATGGCAGTACAGTACAGATATTGTTTTGAGATAATGATTTACTTCTTTTGAATATACACCCAGAAGTGGGATGGCTGGACCATATAGTAGTTCTATTTTTAGTTTTTGAGGAACCTCCACACAACTTCAGGACTCTTCCCGAACTAAGGAAGAGCAATGAGGATGGAGAGAATGGGTCAAATTAGAGAAATATTTAGATGACAAAAATTATAGTATTTGGTAGAACTTTGGAGGGAGAGGGTGATGGTAGTATCTCATTGTACAAAAGTTAGAGAATAAGCAACTACAATGAAAAGCAGAGGAAAAGACCAGACTTGGAGAAGAAGAAAATTATTATAATGCTATATATGTTGAGTTTGAGGCATGTATAAAAATTTGAGTCTAGAATTCACTGGGAAGTTGTAGCCTAGAGCTAAAGATTTGGGGATCATCAAAGAATAAGTGTAGCTGAAGTATTCAGAAAGAAGATAAAATTGAGGAGGAAGGAGAAAGGAACTAAAGAACAATTCAAAGAGTGGTGAGAGAGAAGTGAAAGAAAAAGAGGCCAAAAATGAGTAGAAAGAGAGATAGAAGAACCAGGAAAGGATAGTGCCATCAAAGCCCAAAAAAAAGAATTTTCCATCATTTAATTAAATATTTTAATAGAATGATCAAAATTACAGAATTTGTCTAAGCACAAACAAAAATATCCTAACCAGAAAGTCATTTATATTGCTCTGAAACACCACTCACATATAGCTTTTTATTGTAAAAAAAAAAAAAAGATATTATATTTTAACTAAAAAGAAGTAATGCACTAAAATAAATGATAGCTACTTCAAGCGTATTTTTAGCTTTTCACTGTAGAAGAATACAAATTTCTGGTTTTAGTCAATTTGTCTGTCTTGATTATCATCATTTTAAAAACACAGCCCTTCCTACCTCTGGGTTCCTCATCCGTGGTTTCAACCAACCATGTGTCAAAAATATTTGGCAAAAAAATAGATGAATGGTTGTGTCTGTACTGAACATGTGTATACTTTTTCTCTTCTCATTATACCTTTAAAAACAGTATAATAACTAGTTATATAACATTTGCATTGTAGTAGGTATTCTAAGTAATCTAGAGACGCTTTAAACTATATGGGAGGACATGTGTAGGTTATATGCAAATACTATTCCGCTTTTCCATAAGAGACTTGAGCATCTGTGGATTTTGGTGTGGGGGGGAGGGGGGTTGGAACCAATCCCCAGCGAATACTAAGAGACTACTGTATTTACACTGGTAGTTTAAAGTCACAGCTTAAGCTTATGCTCTCTTGCTCACTTGTTCATTTAACAGATATTTATTTACTGCAAGCTTGTCATGTGTGAAACCAGTGTCTTTTAGGGACTTAGAAAAATAAGGAATCATGAGGTTTATATTAGGTCAACAGATTGCTATCTCCCAATGTTACAACAGAAAGAAAAGCTCTTCAAATACAATTATCAAAATTTTAAAAGAAGAAAAAGATTTTGTTTCAAAACAAAAAACCACTATTGAAATACCTGAGTTTTAAAAAGAGCATACAAGTAACCATAAGATGACCTAAAGCCAGTATCAGACATTTTATTCTTTTCCTAAATTTACCATGAAAATTTTTTGTAAAAATATGTATTATTTCATTGCTTCCCCATAAAGCACTTTGCAGATACCATAGGTAAACATCAAATCTTCTTAATCTTTTACGATTTGAAATTACTAACTACATGTGTTCTGACCCTTTCCAAAAAGTCTAGTCTACAATAAAAATTAATTTGCGATGTGATTTTCTGTGTGATAAACAAAGCCTATTTTCTCTTTGATGAGTGAAGAACCCAAACAGTTTAATAAGATATTATTTGCCTCAATCATCATAGACCAAGAAAAGATCCCAAGTCCATCTAACAACAAATAAGGTAGTTAATGCTGTTCCCTTGGGCATTAACTTCAGGCAATTGAATTGTGGGTCTAATAAATTGCCAACCATCTAAAAAAAACATGATATAGAAGTGATAACAACGTAAGATCTAAAGATTCAAATGAAAGTAATAGCTTTCCTGATTTTCAAAACAGAAAATAAGCAATTTACCAAAAAGAAAAAAAAAAAGAAAACTATTTTTTAACACGTCCATTCCAAGCCTCAAACATTTACTAAGCGTATTATGTACCAGACACAAACTAGGGATACACATAACATGGTGCTAGTCCTGAAGGAATTGATAGTCCAGAGAGAGTATTAAGAAAATCTACTATAACATTAAGATAGGTGTCAAAATAGAGCTTAAACAAAACAAAACCAAAAACATAACTACTATGGACTAGTTAATATAACAAAAGGGAAGAAGGATATCCAAGAGAAAAGCTTCCAGGAGGGGGTAACACTTCAGGTAAAGGACCACCACTAGTTATTAAGTAAAAAATGGAGAAATGGTAAATATTTAAACATGTTCACAACTTTCCTATCTTAAAAATAAACAAAAAAAAATTATTCCTTTGAAATAGTAGTCCCCCTTTATTCTTGGGGCATATACTCCAAGACCCCTACAAATGCCTGAACTTGCAGATAGTATCAAACCCTTTACTATGTAACAATATGTGTATGTTATGAATTCGTTAATAATGCTGGAAAAAAAGCAATCATCATGAACAATGCTAAAAAAATTTTTTTCTGAAAATTGGTAAATTAAAAATCAAGCATTTAACCTGCCTTTCCTATATCAACTCTATCAATATGTAAACAAATATGAAAAACAAATAGGAGAAAATTCTCTATGAAAATTCCACTTAGCAAACGAAATAATTAAGGGATAAATCTAGGGAATCATCACTAGCTTCCAGTGTTCCATAAACAACTGAAAATTATGTCTCCTGATAAAAGCATTTAACACTATCCATGAAATGTTTTTGCAAAAAGAAAAAGATATAATAATAAACTGAATCCATCTTGATCTATTTGACAGTTTTTAGAAAACACACTGAGAGAGAAGAATGTATCAACCGTAGGGGTGCATATAGCAAAATACAGACTATGAGGAACTCTAAAGGAAAAAAGACCCAGATTCTTCAACAAATAAAATGTAAGGGGGAAAAGAAGAGAAAGGCAACCCACAGATTTAAAAGAGATATAACAACCAAATCCAATATGTGGATCTTGCTTGGATCCTAAGTCAAACCAACTACAAAAAATCATTTACAAGAAGCAACTATGGAAATATGAATGCTAACTGGATATTTAATCATATTAAAGCATAACTGTCTATTTTAAATTGTGTTTCTAGTATTAGTTATGTTTATTGAAATAATTATTACCTTTTGGAGATATAACCTGAAGACTATATAGATAAATGATATGAGGTCTGGAATTTGCTTCAGAATAGCCATGAGTGGGAGGGAAGAGGGAATAGGTGAAGGTAAAAATAAAAGAAGATTGGCTATGAGTTGATAACTGGTAGTTATACAGGGGTTCATTAAACTCTACACTTTACTGTTACATATGCTTAAAACATAAAATAAACAGCTTATTTTTGAAGCCCTTGGTTTATAAAAAAAGATGAGATATCTTCTTTTTTAAATTTAATGGAAAACAGTAAGCAGATTTCTATCTCTTTTTCGTGGACCTGCTTATAGGATCTTGAAAGTAGAAGATAGCCTACAATTATTAATAACAGATGCTCCAGAGAATCCTTGAGTTGCTATCCTATAAAGTTTAGTTCGTAACAGATTTGTGAAGTTTCTCAAGAACTGCAACATGATTCAAACCTGAGTAATTAACCTCCCTAAACAGACAATTTTGTGTTTTAAACCATGGAGGTTCAAAAGGAAGGAAGAATTTTAGCCAAAGAGATACAATTGTAAGTTTTATGTACATCATCTAAGAGGGCTTCTTTGAAAAGAGGGTGAAGTTGCTCCCTTAACTCTCATCCTGCTGCTTTAAATGAGACGGTAATGGCTGGAATTCTAATAGCCACTATGCCACAGTAAAATGAGAATACCATAAATAATCTGGCCAGGCAAGGTGACTCATGCCTGTAATCCCAGTGCTTTGGGAGACCAAGGCAGAATAATTGTTTGAGCCCAGGAGTTTAAGGCTTGCCTGGGCAACATAGCAAGACCCAGTCTCTACAAAAATAAAAATAAAAAAAATTAGCCAGATGTGGTGGCACACACCTGTAGTCC
Source organism: Carlito syrichta (assembly GCF_000164805.1). Lineage (NCBI taxonomy): Eukaryota > Metazoa > Chordata > Mammalia > Primates > Tarsiidae > Carlito > Carlito syrichta. The sequence continues at coordinate 100,721 of NW_007001812.1, forward strand.
CAGGTACTTGGGAAGCTAAGGCAGGAAGGTCACTTGAGCCCAGAGGTCAAGGCTTCAGTGAGCCATGATCATGCCACTGCACACTCCAGCCTTGGTGACTGAGATCCTGTTTCTTAAAAAAAAAGAAAGAAAGAAAGAAAGAAAGCGAGAGAGAGAGAGAGAGAGAGA
>NW_007001812.1:100996-136410 GCF_000164805.1 Carlito syrichta
GGAAGGAAGGAAGGAAGGAAGGAAGGAAGGAAGGAAGAGAGAAAAGAAAGAGAAGAAAAGAAAAGAAAGAAAAGAAAAGAAAAAGAATCTGGTACCGTGAAGTAGAAGCTTGGTTTGCCTAACTTTCACACTTTCATACTTTTTTTTGCATAAAAGAAAGAAAGACTTCTATCTTACTTAAGGTACCATGTTAGTTTTGGTTTCCTCTTTGTAATATACAGTCAAACCTGGTCCTAAGTAATACACTTTCCTTTCCTTTTGGACATGAAGAACTAAACATGAAGACTTGAAGACAGTGGTGTATCAGAAGATACGTCCAAACTCAAGGGTAAGATGCAAGCACATAAGAGATCAAAGAAAAACAAAAACTTGTCTTTAATATATTTAATTTTAGCTTCTGATGAGACAATTGGTAGAAAAAGTCTTTTAATCTGGAAATAATGCTAAACATTAAAAAACTTAAGATATGTCCAGGTAGAATTCTGTATCAATCTATTTTTCAGATAAAACCATGAGAAATATTTAACATTCTAGTATATATATTAGTAAATTTCTCCTCCTCCTCTTCTTTTTAAATAACAACCAATAACTAAACAGTTACACAAACACTTATTCTTGTGTAACTGCTTATAATAAAAACACAGACATGATAAAGACCACCAACTATTACCTCTTACATCAGTAGGGGGTGGAAAAGAAAAATTTAAGTTAACTACTCTGTCTCCTCTAGACTGCAACTCCCCAACTCCCAATAAAAGTTGACTGAGGAAAATTATAGTAACAATATAATTAAGCTCTGAACTTCCTAGCAATTAAAGGTCTCTATCCAGTTCTCAATGTGAGAAAGACTAAAAAACTTAATAAAGAGTGGAATTTTTTTGGCTTGACCTTAAATCCCAAGAGGAATTCATTACTATAATGACAGCAAGCAAAATATTAGACAATGTGTTTGATAGCTGCTAATAATCCAATCTTAAGATCAGCTGGTCTCAAGTTATTGCGAAATTTGAGAAATAATATAAAGCACAGGCTTTAAAAACAATTCTAACTATGGGTTAATTTAATGATTGCTAAATAGTTATCTGGCTCCTCAGGGGCAAAGTTCACGTTTCACTCATCTTTATATCTCTGACAACCGGCAAAGAAGCATAGCAAGCTAGCATATAGTAGGTACTCATTAAATATTTCTTGCACTGAATCAGGCAATGAATTTCACAAGTAAGTACTAAATAAACATTTGCTCACTAAATTTGTCCGTCAAAAAATACTTTTAAATGATATTATCTTAAGGCACAGTTATTAACAATATGATAAATTTTTACATATATATTTTCCTGAGTTTATTCTATTCATTTAACTATTATTAAATTAAGCAGATCAATTTTCTTGACTAATTTTAGAACACAATTTTTAAAATCTGCTTCTACTGAACTAAACTCACTAGGTTCAATTAATTCAGCATATTATATCCCCTCTCAGCATTAACTTCACCTCCTGTTAAAAACTAGTGCCAACGGTTACTTTCTGACAAGAAGGATGACACACCAGCTACAGCTGTCAGTTAGAAAATGATATAACATGTCCTTTACTTTTTCTAAAATATTGATATGGGAATAAAATTCCTTCTATATGTCAAGTTTCCTTCTCTTTTTAATCTTTTCGCATTTATGTAATAACTAAGCTTATATGTAAAAAGGATAACTAAACAAAATATTTAAATATTTTTAAAACATTATAAAACAAAGTAATTTTTAAAATTTCAAGATGAATACTACTAGTATAATTAGAAGAGCACAATCTAGGGTAACCAGCACTATCCCATGGCAATTGCTTCCCTAAACTACAGAAAACTAACCAAAGTGACACCAAAACAAACAAAAAAAAACATGAAAAAATTCAAAACTAATTTTGCAAAAAGAATAATTTCAGTGAGGCTATTGGACAGGTTTAGATTTTCAAGTCTGCAAACATAAATGATTAAATTCATAGCCAAATCCCCAAGAAAGTAGCATTCAAACATATCTGATGTTTTGCAGTTAAAAACAGAATTACCTCAAGAAGTTAAACAGAATTACCATATAACCAAGCAGTTCCACTTCTAGCTACACACCTAAAAGAACTGAAAACGTGTTCAAATAAAAACTTACACATGAATGTTCACAGCAGCACTACTCACAACAGCCAAAAGATGCAAATAATGCAAATGTCTATCAAGTGATGAATGGAAAAACAAAATGTGGCATATACATACAATGGAATATTGTTCAGCCATCAAGAGAAATGAAACATGCTACGACATGGCTAAAGCTTGAAAACATTATACTATGTGAAAGAAACCAGACACAAGATGCTGCATGATGTATCATTTCATTAATATGAAATATCCAGTATAGGTAAATTCATAAAAACAGAAATCAGATCAGTAGTTTCCAGGAGTCAGGAGAAGAAGAAAATGGAGTGTGTTGCTTAGTGGGCACAGAGTTTCCACTGGGACTGATGAAAATGTTCTGAAGTAGATAATGGTGATGGTCACATAACAATGTGACAGTAATAAAGGTTACTGCAGTTGCATATACTTTAAAACTGTTTAAACAGTACATTTTATGTCATGTAAATTTTATTTAAAAATTAATTCAAAATTCACAGTGCTAGTATATATTATGCTTGTTTATTATGATTACTTTTTGCAGAATATCAAATTTACATAAACTATCACAATGTACCCACATGTTTAAAAAATGATGGCCAGGCACAGTAGCTCAAACCCGTAATCCCAGCACTTTGGGAGGCTGGGTGTGTGGATTGCCTGAGCCCACGGGTTCAAGAACAGCCTGGGCAACTTGGTGAGACCTCATCTCTATAATAAAACAAAAAATTAGCCAGGCATGGTAGCGAACACCTGTAGTTCCAGCTACTTGGAAGGCTGAGGTGGAAGGCTTGCCTGAGTCCAACAGATTGACGCTGGGTGGCTGTGAGCATGCCACTGCACTCCAGCCTGGGTGACAGAGTGAGACTTCAACTCAAAAAAAACCCACAAACACCACTTCATACCTTTACGAAAAAGGATTTATCAAAAGATCAAGTTGGAGTATACATAAAGAATGCCTTCCCCGGGAACAAAGTCTTTATATACCCACAGATGTTCATTCTACTGTAATTTATAATAAAAAAACAAAAAACAAAACTAGTTTTCCAATAGAGAAGAATGTTAATTATCTAACAGAATATTTTTAATGACTTCAAGTGAAAACTATAAAGATTATGGAGCAATAATTAAAATGTTACTAATATTCATGGTAAATATCATAATATTAATATAAATGCTGTTTATATCATAATATTAACACTAATTTAAAATGGTGGGACATGATATTTTAATAACTTTACAATTACACTATATTGAAATATGTATGCATATAGATAGGGTAAAGCATTAGGACTGACAGTTTGCTCTATTTTTCAAATTTTCATTTGTATTATCACTTCTATTTTTTTTAACAAACGTTTTCAGAATATTTTCCCCATGGCTAAAAAGCTGAAAAGAATAGATCTACAATAATTTTTTAAAACACCTTTATTTCATTGTCCTTTTCTTAGGTATGACTACTATTTACTGATAATAGAAAAAAACAATGCTACTTACTACAAAAAATATTCATCAGGTAGACTGCTAAATTTGTCTCTATAATCTCCAGAAGTCATAATATCGAATATTCATAATACACTCATATAGTATGTAATCAAATGATCTGTATTATAAAGGCATACCTTTGCGTAAGGGTTGTGGCATCATTAAGATCTGAATGAGCAAAAGGGATGTTGCATCATGATAAAGAATTGGAACTTCAGGCTGTTGTTCTTCATTTCCAAGTCTAAAAGAAAAATGCATAAATATTTTAGACAGCATTATATATCTTTTCTTTCAATTTTATATTTTCTCAAATATGTCTATAGAACAGAAATAAAACTTCTTAAACAATCAAGAAATCTCAAAAGAAAAACTAGGGGTCATACTTTTTACCTAAAAATATAATCTTTTAGACTCATGTGCTTTCCTGACTTTTCTAATAGGAAAAAAATTATATAGAAAATGTGTTAAGTCTTACCAAAGTAAACAACTGGGATACATTAACTTGATCATGAGTCTTTCTGATCTCTTAGATTACAGAAATTAAATGAAGCATTAAATAGAACATAAGAGAATTAGTTTCATTACAAATAGAGTGGCTCATAGGACACTTACTATCACAAGTTCAGCACTTTAGTGCTCACATTATAAAAAAGAATAAGTACAGTTCCCAAATCAAGTTGTATTGAAAAGACATGGTTAATATTTCTTATTTAAATGTTTCAACTTTATAGCTAAATAAAATTTTAAAAATATTTAACATTTGCAAAGTTTAAAAAAAGATAACTAAAGCAGAACTTAAAATGCACTAAAAAAAAAAATCAGGGGTGGCGGCTCATGCCTGTAATTTCAGCACTTTGGGAGGTCAAGGAGGGAGGACTGCTTGAGCCCAGGAGTTTGAGACCAGCCTAGGCAACATAGTGAGACCTTGTCTCTACACCAAAAAAAAAAAAAAAAATCAAAAAGTTAGCCGGGTATGGTGGTGCACACCTGTAGTCTTGGCTACTCAGGAGGCTGAGGCAGGAGGATTGCCTCAAACCAGGAGGTTGAGGCTGTGATGAGCCATGATCCATGCCACTGTACTCCACTCTGGGTGAGAGTCAGACCCAGACAAGAGGAAGGAAAAAAGGAAGGAGGGAGGGATTCTGTATAATTTTTTTCCTATTAGAAAAGTTGTTTTTTTGTTGTTTTTTTGAGTTGGAGTCTCACTCTGTCACCCAGGCTGGAGTACCATGGCACACTCATGGCCATTCCAGCATCGACCTGTTAGGCTCTGGCAATCCTTCCACCTCAGACTTCCAAGTAGTTGGAACTACAGGCATGTGCTACCACTCCCAGTTAATTTTTGATTTATTGTAGAGACAAGGTCTCACCAAGCTGCCTGGACTGGTCTCGAACCCGTGGATTCAGACAACCCACTTGCCTCAGCCTCCCAAAGTGCTGGGATTATAGGCTGAGACATCGAGCCCAGCCTAAAATAGCTTAAAACTCCTTTAGAAGGTTAAATTTTTTGACATAGGTTTCTTTTATCATGTCAGAAGACAAAAGTAAATCTTGAGCTTCCAGAATTGCCTACACTCTAAACTTGGAAGGAGCAAAAACTTCAACTCTTTTATTAGGCTCTATCATTCAACAAATATTTACTGATTACTTACTACTATATGCCAGACACTAGATACATTGGTGAGTAAATCAATCCTTGCTGCTGGGAAACTTTCAACTGCCAAATAAGACAGCTCTTTGAACTTCTCCATTCTCTACAAATATCCTTTATATATTTAATGTGTATATCTTCCTCTCCAAGGATAACCCTCCATTAATGCTGTGAATCCTAACATTTCTTGTCTGTCAAATTTCTCTAGCCTCTCTTCTTCACAAGCCCAAGTTTCTTAAAAAAAAAAAAAAATTGGAGTGGGGGGTACCATTTCTATTATTCAAATCCTTCATAGAAATTATTTTTCACATGATCAACAATGATCTCCTAATTACAAAATTTAGTGGACATTTTTATTCCTTATCTTACTCTTGATTGACTTTAGATACAGTTGAGCATTCCTGCCAACATTCTTTGCCTTTTGTAAAACACTCTCCCAGTTTCCTTTCTATCTCCGTGATTAACTTACTTTAGTCTTCTTCATAGGTTCTTCTTCTCTGACCAATCAAAAACACTGTTGCTCTCCAAAACTTCAATTCTCTCTTTCTTTTCACACTAAGGACTCTTTTTCAAAAGACCCATGATTTCAGTCGCCAGTTATACACTGATGATTCCCAAATCTGTATATCCAGCCATGTCTCTCTTGAATTCTATATCTAAATATCCTTTACTTCCACTTGTATGTCCAACACACAGCTTAACCTCAAAATGCTTGAAAGTGAACTCATCGTCTTTCCATTCTCCCACCTCAACAATAACCAATCTACTCTCTCTATATACCTCTAAGTATTGGTGTGGCTCATTTCTTATATTCTCCAGCTTTTAGCACAATGCCTAAAGCACAGTATCCACACACTAAAAATACAATGAATAAATAAGCTAGAATCTTGAGGCCATTCCAAACCCATCTTCTGTCACTCAACCACTTTTAATTGGCACTAACCAAAGGCTCTATCTCCACTCCCTTTTTGCCATCCCTATGGTCACTGCCTTCTAACTATTCAATCTCCTTCAATTTTATGTCCCTCTAATTCATCCTCTATGTTATTAGCACCTAGAAGAAGCTTCTGCAGGAGGTATATTTTGATCATCATTATATCCCAATGCCTGAATGAAAACAGTTAATAAAACTAGATGAATCAATAAACAAACAAACATTAATGGGAAAATGGATGGATGGATGGATGGATGAATGAAGAGGTGATAAATGATTCTGGATTATCAAATTGATATATTAAATCTAACAGTTGATTAAAAATAAAAGATTCTCACTTAAAATTAGAAGAAAATATGCAAAGATCCACTTTACTGCACAAAAATCAAATAGGCGATGGATTTCTTGCATCATAACCTAAAGACTAACAAATTACAGAGGTTTCAGTATAAACAAGAACGTAATCCCAAATGAATAAATTACATATAGTTTATTAAAATGGGGATAGTATAAGCAACTGAAAAGCTTAAAATGCTAACAGAATTCCATATTCTTATTTATTTTACATTGTATACTAACTTTTTTGTTTTACAATAGAAGCAGTCTTTCTCAAAATTTGAGGTAGATTACTTTTTACTATTATTATTTATTTGCTTATTGTTGTGTTTGATCTTTAAATATTATTTAAATCTCCATATGCAAGGCAAACTAACTACTTAAGATTATATCCTCGTCTGCGCTCGGTGGCTCAGCCTGTAATCCCACGCCTTTGGGAGGCTGAGGTGAGTGGATTGCCTGAGCCTGCGGGTTCAAGACCCGCCTGGGCAGCGAGACCTCATCTCTACAATAAATCAAAAAATCAGCCGGGCGTGGTAGCGCATGCCTGTAATTCCAGCTACTCGGAAGGCTGAGGCGGAAGGATCACCGGAGCCCAGCAAGCAAGGGTGCGGTGGCTGTAAGCGGCCACTGCACTCCAGTCTGGGCAACCGAGTGAGACTCCAACTCAAAAAAAAAAAAAAAAAAAAAAAAAAAGATTATACCCTCTATTATGATTATTCATATACACTGTGTTAAAAATTTACCATACCTTTATACTATATACTACTAGGAATGTATAATTAATGAATACTTCAAAACTAAAATATAATATGCAAACAATATAATAAATCAAAAATAAATGTAAAGAATATGAAATATTCCTAATGGAGAGACTATATAGTATAAAGATAATTATTCTCTCAGATTAATTTATGAGTTTAAAATATTACAATCAAAATCACAAATGAAGAAAAGGGCTTATAAAATGTTCTAAAAATCATCTGGAGAATAAACAAGTGAGAACAACAAAGAAAAATTAGGAGGTGGAGTTGAGGGGGTCGGAAAAGAGAAATGAGAAGAACCTAACCCAACCAAATAATTACATATATTGCCTCAACAAGTAAACTAGCATAACACTGTCACAGAAATAGGCCTGGAGGCCAACAGAACAAAGATGAAAGCTCTAATCAGGTCTATAATATTTAAACACTTAGTTATTGATAAGTGAGATATAAAATTGCTGAAAAATTAGCTGGTTATTTGCAAATAAATTTTAGATCTTCACTTAATACTACAGGTGAAAATAAATTTCAAATACATTATATATTTTTAAAAATCATCCCATAAGAAAACTCTAAAAGAAAATATAGGTAGTTATTATAAATCCTAAGACTGGGACACACTGTAATACTGGTTATAAGAGCAAATATCAGATCCTGAATGTGATGGGCAGTAATAGGAACAAATATGAAATATATGGTCTGATTGATTTGGCTATAAAAAAATTTTAAGCTTCAATATGTCAAGTAATGTTAATTATAAAATTAAAAGACATATTGTGTAAAAGAAGTTCAACTATGACAAAATTAAATTTAACATTTTAAACCATAAAGAATCATTCAGATAATTTTTTAAATGACAATAGAAAAATGGACAGAAGTCCTGAATATACCATTCACAAAGAATGTACACAAATATCTAATAAATATAAAAATACTTAACTAGAATAAAATAAATTTCTATTATTTCAGGATCCCACTTTTCATCTATCATATTAGCCAAAACAATATTAAAGTGATACAACTTTTCTTTTAAGTTTTTTTCCTAACATAATCAGAAAACAACCCAATCCTTGCTGGTTAGTAAGATGAAATAGCCATTCTAAGGACATAGAAATGGATCTTTTCTGGCACATGATTGTTCATAATCAGAATGAATGGATGGATGATTGAATGCACCCATGTGTAGAAAAGAAAACCACAAGGCCAGGCACAGTGGCCTACACCTGCAATCCCAGCACTTAGGGAAGCGAAGGTGGGAAGATTGCTAGAGTCCAGGAGTTTGAGACCAACCTGGGCAACACAGAGTCACTGTACCTACAAAAAAATGCAAAATTAGCCAGATGTGATAGCGTACGCTTGTATTTTCAGTTACTTGGAAGGCTGATATGAGAGTATCATGTGAACCCAGGAAGCTGAGGCTGCAGTGAGCCGGGATTGCACCACTGCACTCCAGCCTGGGTGACAGAGTACGACCCCGTATCAAAAAAAAAAAAAAAAAATTCCAGCAAGTTATTTTGTGCATATCAACAAACTGATCTAAAATTAGTATGAAAAGGCAAAAGACTAAGATAGTGAACACAATATTTAAGGAGAAGAATAAAATTGAAAGATTGACACAATCTGACTTCAAGATCTACAACAAACCTATAGTAATCATGACAATACAGTATTGGTGAAAGAATAGACAAACAGATTAGTGGAAGAGATTAGAGAGCCCAGAAATAGACCCATATAAATACAGTCAACTGACTTTGACAAAAGAGCAAAGGCAATACAATGGAAAAAAGATAAGTCTTTTCAACAAATGGTGCTGAAACAACCTGACAACCACGTGTGAAAACATCAATCTAGACACAGACCTTAACCCTTCACAAAAATTAACTCAAAATGGATTACATTCCTAAATGTAAAGCACAAAACTCTCAGAAGATAACATAAAAGAAAACCTTGGGTATGGTGAAGACTTTTTAGATACAACACAAAGGCATAATTCATGAAATAAATAATTGATAAGCTGGTACATCTAGAAAATGGACTATCATTCAGCACTAAAAATAAACAAGCTAGCAAGCCATGAAAAACATGGAGGAACCTGAAACGCATCCTACCAAGTGAAAGAAACCAATCTGAAAAACTACATACTGTATGATTCCAACTATATGAAAAAGCAAAATTATAGAGACAGTAAAAAGATCAGTGGTTTCTAGGGGCTATAGGGGGAAAGGATGAAAAAGAAGTGCACAGAGATTTCCTAGGGCAGTGAAACTACTCTATATATATGGTGCACACATGTCACTGTACATGTATCTAAACCTACAGACTATTAAACACAAAGTGTAAGCCCTAATGTGAACTACAGACTTCGGATGATTATGATGTGTCAATGTAGGTTCATCAGTTATAACAAATGTACCACTCTGGTGGTAAATGTTGATAATGGGGGAGTTTGTGTATTTGTGGGAGCAGGGGATATATGGGAAATCTCTGTACCTCTGCATTTTGCTGTGACCCTAAAACTGCTCTAGAAAACCAAAGTTATAAAAAACTAATTGTTCATATCTCTTAAAGTTTTTAGATAATCTTTTAAACTCAGATTATAAAAATTAATGCCACCATTAACTCTATGGGTAAGAGAAATGGGTGGATTAGAATAGGAATTTTTCTCTTAACATTGCATCTTGATATTGATCTTTCCATATCAGTAAACAAAGAACTTCACCATTTCTTTCTCTCTTTTTTTTTAAAGGTTCATTTTAATTTACTATTGTGGGAAAGCAAAGCAGTAGGACATCTGATGGTTACTTGGAAAAAAGTAATAAAAGTGGGCTCATTCCTTATACCACACACCATAATAAACTCTAAATAGATTAGAAACCTAAATGTAAAAATTGAAATCACATAAATACTAGAAGACATAACTGAATGCTTTACAACTAGGGAGTAGGGGAAGACCTGTTTAATTACAACTCAAAATCCAGAACTAATAAATATGACTACATTTTTTTAAAACTTTGCCTGACTAAAAGAAAAAAATCCTAAACAAAGTAAAAAGACATTTGATAATCTATTGAAATAGATTTGCAATATATAACACAAAGGACTATATACCCATAATACATAAACATGTATTAAAAAATGAAGAGAAAGCTGGGTGTAGTAGTAAGCACTTGTAATCCTAGCTACTGGAGAAACTGCAGTGGCAGGATGACTTGAGCCCAGGAGTTTGAGGTCAGCCTGGGCAAAATAGTGAGACGTCATCTTAAACAAACAAACAAAAAAAGAATTAAAAGGCCAACAGACCAATTTTTAGAAATAGGCAACAGAGTAAAGACTTTATAAAAAAAAAAAAAAGAAGTGCAAATGGACAAATGGAAGACTGATTTCTATGAATTTACTTTGTTATATAGTTTTTACTTTGAAAAAATATAAATTTTATATAATAAAAATATAAATAATCAATAGAGTAAAGAGACAGCCGACAGAATGAAAGAAAATATTTGAAAACTGTGCATCTGACAAAGGCCTAACATCCAAAATCTATGAGGAACTCAAATGAATTGACAGAAAAAACAACCCCAGTAAAAAATGGGCAAAGGTCATTGAACAGATACATCTCAAAGGAAGACATACAAGCAGCCAACAAGCAATGAAAAAGTGCTCAACATCACTAATCATCAGAGAAATGCAAATCAAAACCACAATGAGATACCATCTCACACCAATCAGATTATTAAAAAGCCAAAAAACAACAAATGTTGGTGAAGTTACGAAGAAGAGGTAACACTCATACACTTTTGGTGAGAATGTAAGCTAGTTTGACCTCTGTGGAAAGCACCCTGGAGATTTCTAAGAACTTAAAACAGAATTCCCATTTGACTCAACAATCCCACTACTAGATATATACCCAAAGGAGCATAAACTGTTCTATCAAAAAGACACCTGCACTTGTATGTTTATCATAGCACTATTCACAATAGTAAATCACAGAGCCAACCTAGATGTCCACAAACAGTGGACAGGATTTTTTTTTTAATGAGGTACATATATAATACTATATAGTCATAAAAAAAGAATGAAATCTTGTCTTTTGCAATAACATGGATGCAGCTGAAGGTCATCATTCTAAGTGAATTATCACAGAAACAGAAAATTAAATGTTGCATGGGACTCACTGATAAATGGGAGCTAAACACTGAGCATACATGGACACAGAATGGGAACAACAGACACTGGGAACTACTAAAAGGGGGTAGGGAAGGAGGGGAATAAGGGTTGAAAAGTCACCCATCGGGTACCACGCTAACCATGGTGGAGGAGCAGGGGTCAACAGAAATCCCACCATCATGTAATATACTTATGAAACAAACCTGCATTATGTACCCCTTTAATCTATAATTTTTAAAAGAAAATTTAAGATTATATATACAGTTATAGACTGCCTTTTCTCCATATATACAGAGGAAAAAATACTGAGGGAAATTAAATATTGAGGGAAAAATAATGAAAACAAATGGGTCTAACTATAAATCCAGTTTGATGGCATAACCACACAAGAAAAAAGCTACCTTAAGTATTTTAAGATACTGTTTAAAAACAGTATTTTGACTGTATATCCTAGTAGTATATATTTTAAGGACAAAGAAAACATATGGTTAGTAGGAATATCAGTATGTTAAAAACATAATTGAACTTATGCAAATAAGTAATTATGTTCAATATCATTGGGAACCAAGATTTTTAGAATAAGAGAAAAAAAGACACAAATAACAAAAAAGTGAAGGAAAAAAAAAAATCAAAACCTTGCACGCTTACATTTGAATTAGAAATACCAGTAACAATGCAGGATCTTTTTCTTCTTTAAGAAAAAAATTTCCTAACTCTATCCACTGAAATGGCCTACAAGCAACGATAACCCAGTATGTACATGTTCTAGTACCCACACCCTGGTCTCTAAATACCATTTGCTTAAAATTAACTACTTGAAGAAATAGCTGACTGCAAGTAAAGAACATACATGGACATAGACAAAAGGGACCTGGTCAATTTGCTGTACCAGAAAGCAACAATATTATCAAAGAGTACTTGGCTCATGTCAGAAGTATAACAGTCAACATGGAGAGATTCTCACTAACCTAAAAGAGAGCAATTTGCACTGAAAAGAATGAGTGAATTGGAGTGACATGCATCAAATATATAAAATACATGAGATCATAAAATAAATAATCACTTATTTGGTCACTGGAAGTAGCTAGAGCATGAGCTCATTACTTTGAAAATTTATAAATTGGAAAAGAATCTTGCCAACCTATATTTCAGGGTCAACAAATAGTTGACATGGGAAAGTTTTTTTAATAGAAAAATTCCACCTACATATCAGAAGGAAGGATTTTTTTTTAATTGCTATTTTGCAGCACCTAATGATATAATGGATTTAGGCAAGAATCATCAGGGGTTGCTAAAATCATTACATGAAAGACTGATGGGAAACCTCACATGGAGGAACCAGACTCAGGCTACCTGAACCCACTAATCTATTCTAACATAAAAAGAGGGACAACCAGCCATTTTGTGCCTCTACTTGAATGTTTTGTTTGACTAAAAATCCGTGGGATTCTTTAAAAGATTTTCTCACGTGGAAATATTTGTATGAAATTTTTAGAATATAATGGTAAGCTGTTTTCAACTTTTAAAATACATTTTTTTGTTTCATGAAGAAAATATGAAAAAAAGCACATTCATATCAAAAGTCCAATCGTATTTTTATACTTAACAACTGTTTTTCAAAAAGAGTTTTAATTGATTTTAAATTTTCAATTATACTTACTGAGAACTCATCTCTTCTAAGTGGGTGAGTTTTCTCCAGGGATTATACTCAGAGTCAATGCTGTAAAGTCGCATGTGCAAGGCTAATACATGAAACAGTTGATCTGAATAAATTGAAGAAAAGGTAATTAGAAAGTTCACACATTCCTTCTAAAACAAAATTCAGACAAAATTTCTAGTTATTTCATAAGGAAATGTTTCTATCCTGATAAGTATAATCATCAAGTTTAAGTTCCAATTACTTCACATTCTCCTTTAAGGTAAACTTTGTAATATATATCCAAATAATTTCTAGTAGAATCTAGACTGTCCTTATGCTCCATCTTAATACAAGAATGATGTGTTTTCTTCCTCTTCTGTCACAGATCTACTTTTACTTGACTCAATGCTGCAGCCTTGCCAATTTAAACTTCTCACCCTTGTAGTCTCCTCCTAACTAAAATTATTATCTTCAATTCCCTGCCCTGAGCAATATGGTTAACAGTATCCTAATAATTCACTGTTAGGTTCTTTCTTTGCCTAATATTTTCCCCTAAATCTTGTTTAGACTGAATAGTGAATTCATCATCTTTTGAGTCAACATGAAGGAAAAAATAACTGAAATAAAAATATTACTTAAGAGTAAGTTCTATTATCTGAATTATAACAATTATCTACCAGTTTTGGCTTCCAATAAATTCTACTCATGGTATTTAGAAGAAAAATTCTTTAAAATGTTAAAATTATTCAGGAAAAAACCTTTTAAGTTTTGCTTTCGTATCAGGTGACCCCCTTTTTGGTATAAATGACAAGGACTGGACTAAATTATTCTACCTCAAATATATTTGCAAATCAAGTCTAAAAAGTCAGAAAATACTTTTCAACATATGCTTGAAATTAATTCTTAAATCCAGAAATAGAGTTAGCTGAAAGACAAAAACCTACTGTTGTCATTTATTTTTGAATTAAAATAGTTGAAACTAAACCATATTTTGTTTCTCTGAGCAGTATACTTAGAAAGTAACTATATTTTATGATTAATTTATCCAAGATCCATCAATATGACGGTGGTGGTGGTGGTGGTGGTGGTGGTGGTGGTGGTGGTGGTGTGTGTCCTATTTGTATAGGTTTTGGGAAGCTGCTGTAAAACATATGAGAGATAAAATTTGAGCAAAATAAATGTTCCACTTTGTGGGGCAGGGTAAAGGAAATGCATTTCTGCCAAGTTTCAATCTGATCTCTCCACAACAAACAGAAGAATCTAAATACCTCATCCTATTTTGTCTCCTGTTTATAAGTCAACGTATAGTCTAAATCCTCTCTAAAATTTCTTTATCCTATTTATGGCTAATACTAGCTGAGTTTCTTATTACTTGTCAACCATCACGCTACACTGATTATCTCCATTTTCACAAAAACTCTGTTAGGTAGTTAAAATTTGTCATCCCCACTTTTAAGACAAGTTCCCAAATTTCCAGTTTTTCCAGTAACCCAGTTCCATGGATGACACTAAGAACATGAGAAATTTTAGCAGAGTAATAACACGATGAGGGACATATTGGTAAATTTTATTTCAATTCAAGCATACATAAGAGATTATTTTTCCTAAGTATATAATTTATACCAAAAAATGCTTTAATGACTAAAACCTAAAAGGACTTTAAACACTAAATTATTCTAGCAGAAAAACATTAAGATTATCTCAAGTTGCAAGGTGGGACATTTTGCATTCTTTTTACAGAGATATAAACTGGATCAAAGAGCTCATTTTAATATATCCTTTCAAAATAAAAGTAAATCAACTTAGTTTCCCTGATTTTAACAACATAAAGGTTGAGGTTGTGTTATACTAACCTGATTTACATTGAAACCATGGCCAACACAGAAAAAAATAATGTTATATTTGGCCTATTTTCCTAGCCCCTACCGTAATTTAAAAATTTCAAAATGTTAGAAGGAAACTTTTTCTTCTATTTCCTCATTCTGGTCACATTAATAGTTATTGGAAAAGCTAAGAATAAAATTCAAGATTTGCTGTCTCTTAGTTATTTCTACCACTCCACTTCTTGGATTTTTTATGATGAAAGTTCAAAATTCCTTTACACACACACACACACACACACACACACACACACACCTCTACCTTCCTGTCTCTTAGTTATTTCTACCACTCCACTTCTTGGATTTTTTATGATGAAAGTTCAAAATTCCTTTACACACACACACACACACACACACACACACACACACACACCTCTACCTTCCTGTGCCTATGAAAACTGAGATTGCAACCCCAAGTCATTTTCCAAAGCTGTTAGTACAATATATCACAAGAGTCTTCAGTATTGGTTTTAACATGAACTGAAGAATAACACATTTAATGTAGTATATCTACCTTTCAAAAATAACCCTGAAAATTGCAGGTAACTTCAGTAGAAAACAAAATTGACCAATAACCATTAGTAACTTTTATGTTAATACAATTCACTGTTTTTCAAAATTTAGTCTTATCAGGAAGAATGAACTCTAATATTCAAAAATATCTCTCATATCAGACAAATACTGAAGGCGCAGGATGAGGAAAACCTATGATCATAATCAAAAAGTTAAAAACTTAAAAATGTATTATATAACAACTGCATGCATGACATTTAATAAGTTGAAAAATAATTATATTAAGAAAGCACATTATTAAATTTGGAATAACAATAGCAAAAAAAGAATAGATAATTCCTTTTCTGGTATAACACATTTTAAAATTCTGAAGTTTGATCTACATTTATAAAAAAGTTTGGAAGTGAGAAACATCATTAAATTCATTTTTAAGTGTGCTGTGATTTCAGTCTATGTATAAGAGGCACCACTGTCTAATAAGAGCCAGGAAGTCCTGGATTGAAGCCAAGCTCTGTACTAGCCATGTGTCCTTTAACAAATTACCTAACCTTAATTTTATTATCTGTAAGATGTATACAATACTACCTCTCTGAGCTATTATAATGTAATAGTAGTTAAAGTAACAGTATACCTCTCTGTATATAAGGTATGCTTACATACATGCAGATACATGTATGGTTTCTAAGAACAAATTCCAAATATGAAATAAGTTTAGTATCTGTAAACTTGAGATTTTACAACTAAGATTAGAGATAATGACAATTAAAAATGTAAGATTTCTACATAAAATTACTACTCTACAAACAAATATTACATATATTCTTAACTCTCTTTCCTGTCCTCTCCTTAATTTTTGGTACCACTCTTCCCTGGCTGTCTTACAGCTCCTTACTTTTATGTGTTCTTCTTCCTTTAATGAACCCTAAAAGGTGACATTTTCCATAAGACAGAAAAAAGTAATCCTTTCTTAGTCCTCTTTCTCTGTCATTCGTCATGTATTACCAAAGCCCATGTCATCCACTTCTACCTGTAAGTTTACAACTTACAAAGCTCTCTAGTACTTCAGATATTCAACAGTCACCTCAAAATCAACATATCCAAATCATCTGATTATATAGCCTGTCTAGCTCCAATTTTAATTTTTTTTATAATCCCTATTTGAGTGACTAACACTACCGCCCATGTAGACATCCAAGGAAAAACTTGGGATTCATCTTCCACATCCTTACTGCCATGTCCAACAGATTACTAATCCTATTGATTCTGTCTCCTATGAGTCATTCTTTTTTGCTCCATTCTGCCGCTACATCATCTCTCACCTGGATTGCTCAACAGAATGCTCACTGAGCTGTAGGCCTTTTTCTTCACCCCTTCCAATCCCTCTAAACAAAAAATCAATTCACATTATCTCACAATTGATTGGTGAGCCATTCAAAGAAGCAGCATAGAAAGCCATTCTTGAGCTGGTCCTTGTCTTCTTTTTCAGGCTTGTTTCTTAGCCTTCCTTACTCTTTCCCTTCCCAATTATTCCCCGATGTGTCATGTTGTCTCACTCTGCCTTTGCAAGTATTATTCTCTCAGCCTAGAATAATAGTACCTTCTTGTCCTCCAGGCAAACTTAATTTATCTGTCAAGAGCCAGTTCATGTGCTCCTATGTAAGGTTTTCTCTGATATTTCAGAAATATCTGATAATCCCTTGCTTTATGCATTCTCTATACCTTGTGCTAACTCCACTTTAGCACTTCTTATAAAGCCCTGTAATTATTTTCCACGTTTTTCTTTCCTATTAGGTGATGAGATCTCCTTGAAGAAGACAATTGCATCTTTACATCTTTATACCTCCTGGACTAGCACAGTAATTGACATGTAACAGGATTTTTTAAAAGTAGTATACAATAATACGTATAACCTCATAAAAATACAATATAAGCATAAAATTCCTGATGGTTTTATATTCTTCCCTTTGTTTCATAATGGTTCTGACACACTGACTTAGTAATCAAGAAGCAGACCAGTTAATAAGCCCTACTTTTCACTGCCCCAAGAGACTGACCTCTCAACTCTAACTGCTAAAGAAGTGTTTGACCTACTTGTTCCTACCATCTTCTTCCCCATGCTGGTTGCTGTGACAACTCACCTGGGACAAAGAATTCTATTTTATGCAATACCTAATCAAATTATTTACAACTGTGACAAGTCTAAGTTATCACAATGTGTTAATCACAAGACAGATACATCATTACTGAAACTGAGAAAACAACATTGAAAGACTGGTTTGTCCTTAAAAAAAACTCAATATTTAATAAGAACTCTTAGCTGGGGCAAAAAAAAAATGTAATAATCACTTCTATTTTTATCAACATTAAGTAAGAGTATTTTACAAAATAATCTATAAAATAAAAATATCACTCCAAATTTATCATATATAGTTTTACTCTTAATATATGTCTATGAATACCACACACACAAACACTATTATGCCAATTTTTATGACCTCAGGAATATCCACTTAAAGAAACTAAACCCAAGTTATTGTATGTTAAATTCTTTCAAAAACGCTTTTGAAATAGATGTTCACTAAGCTCAGTACCAGCTTGGAAATTCTGTGTCTCTGTCAGTTATTTCTAAGCATATAAGAAATCTAAACTGGTAGATTATTTCTTAGTATACTCATACTGGTCTTTAAGACATAAAAGCATATTAAAGAGTTATCCTAAAAGCTTTTATAAATTGATTCTATCTTACATTGTACCACTGTTAACATGTACTTAAGGTAAACAGAACTAGATCTTTATTTCCAGATCATTTAAGATTTCAGTTTTATCAATCTAGTCACCAGTAGTTAAACAACTGTCAGTGGAAAAAAAAAAATCTCAGCCAGGCATGGTAGCACATGCCTGTGAGGTCCCACCTACTTGGGAGACTGAAGTAGGAGGATCACTTGAGCTCAGGAGTTTGAAACCAGCCTGAAAAACATAACAAGACAACAAAACTCCATCTCTTAACACACACACACACACACACACACACACACACACACACCCTCAACAAGCCAAATGACTCTCTGAAATCAAAGTGAGGAAACGGCTCAGACCTACATTCTAAGGTGAATGTAAGAAATGTGAGTATATACCATTCACAGCACAGCCAGTTTCCCCTAGTTCCTCTGTACATCCCTGAGAAATCAGTCATACAGAGATGGGAGGGAACTCCCCAAATGAGAGGTCTGGAAACAGCTATTAGAAAAAGAGAACAGCTATAACTGACTCTCCAGAGACAGGAGGTTAACACCATGGGGTGACAGGGGCTGAATTATCTCTCCCTATCCCATTTCCAAGCACCCCAGGCAAGTCAGAGCAGAAAAAAAAGTGGCAGTTAAGGCAGAATTTTAAATGATTAAGAGACAAGTTTAATAGTAATTATTATATATAATAAAGTAACCCATTATATATAAGAGACTTGAATTTATATATCTAATACCATTTGATTGCTACATTAACCATGATAGATATATTAGATAGTCAGCATAGGTATCATCACCTCCATTTTCACAATAAGGTAAAAAGGTAGGTTGCTTTCCTGAAATCCACAAATAACAAATAGGATTAGAAGCCAGATCTTCTAACTCCCAACAAAAACCCAAAGCCTTGCTTTACTCTACAGTCTATGACTGTTGGTTATCTTAAGTATAATTCCAAAAAACTTACAGAGTACAACTCCTAGTCCAAGTATTTAGCTTTCATGCTGAATGATGTTAATTAATGGAGGGAAGCTCCGTATTTGCAAATTACAGAGTTAGCAGCAATTACAGAGTTAGCTATGGAAATTTTTAGGACAGAGATCATTCAGTCTAACTCATTAATTTTACAGATGAGAAAACTGCAGTCAGTAAAATGCCTTGCCTAAGCACATGCCTATGACTCCAAGCTTGATATTGCTTTTTCCTCTACACATACATCTTTCATGTTGGGCCTAAATGTACTATGAGACTCAACTTGCTCTCTACAACAGAAAACATTTCCAAATACCATAAAATCAGCTCTTAACAATCAAATTTGGTAGAACACTAGTCTCAGGAGGCAGTTTCCACATTCTTGTATTAATTTACATATTTTGATCATTATAATAATTTGACGGCCAAATTGTCCTCTTTTTCTATGGTAACAAAGAAGAGAACAAAAGTTGTTATTCAACCTATTTGCAGAATTTATAATTTTTAAATCTGAAAAAGATCTTAGTAAGTCATCAACGTCAAAATTTTACCACTAAGTATTAAAGAATAAAGCCAGCTACTTAAGTGTCACTTTGTGTAAACTTATCATTTGTTTAACAATATCTTTATGCTGCAGAGAAAAATTAATGTCAAAATAACTTTGTGTAATTCTAAATTCACCAAAAATCTGAGCAACTAAAACTTGTTAGGTCAGGAAAACAAGCAGATAGGAAAAGAGAGACGAGAGACAGCCAGCTCAACAGCAAGGAGGAAAACCTGCAAAGGGGACTCCAGATGAAACTGAAGCCCACCCTCCTTACAGGCTAGGGCAGTTATAAAGCTTGAGGGGAAAACATTGGAGTTGGAGTTGCTAGGGGAGTAACTAAGGTTTATGGTTAAGTAAGTTGGGAGGAAGCCTTGTGGTTAGGTGCTACATATGGCAGTATGTTTTGTCCAAGTTGGTAACTTTCCATCCCAGGGTAGCTAGCAAAGTGGCAGGGGTCTCTAAGATGGTGTGTCCCAGGCTAACAACTATTTTAAGTAGCCTGCACAGATATAAACCGGATTCCATATTATGACTAACAAACAAGGTGGAAGTTAAGTATAGAAACTATGCATCATTTCTTGATAAGATCACAGAGTACATAAAAAATTAAGTTAGAACTTTTCAAATGATAATGTTAAAGCAAGAGTTTGCCTTACCCTCTCTTGATTATTTTAATTTTCAATCTCTATATAAAATCATGGAATTGATTTGAGACATGAACTGTGGCTTCTTAGTTAAATTACAGCAATAAGCAGAAAGTCTCAGACCCAAAAATATGAAAAGATGTGATCCTATCTAAAGATAAGTATTTTTTATATTATGTTTCAATATTAATAATTTATCAAATGACGTCACCAATGATTTTGACAATTTCTACCTGGAAAAATACACTATTCACTAGAATCTATGGAGTTTCATATTTACTTTCAAACCCCTTGAATAAAGATACTAACAAGTAACCTTAATAAAATATTTTTTCTAACAAAAAGTTATGCCTTTCCTTTTTATATCTGCTTTGTCTTACATATGGTGTTAAAACAAGTTGGTGGTACTTATCAGTGTAAATATCAATTTGTAACAACTCTAAACCTCACTTATCTTTCAAAGTCATGCTCAAATCTACATCCATTAAAAGTTTCAATGATTACACCAGATAGCTATGATCCCAAACCTCTAAATTTCCTAGAACTCCATCTAAAGCCTCTTTAGAACTTAAACACTTTCTATTTTACACTAAATTAGCTAGAACCAGCTTCATCTGTTGAATACAAGGTCCCAAATGTCTGACCTTCCCTGGTGGATAAGGAGGAGGCCTACAGCTCTGACCCAGGAATCAAGAGCAGTGATATATGTGAGGGCTGATGCAGATGACACGCAGCAAGTGCAAGGGGGAAACAAACAGCAAACTACAGGTGAGGGATAAAGGAGAACCAACTTGTATCCAGGGAAGAAGGACTTGGGACGTGAGAAAATGTCTGAAGGGGTGGCTCAAAACTAAAATAGTATTCACAGTGAAAGGCTGTCAAAAGAAACAGACAAGATAAACTGGAGGATTATCATAGCAGAGCTGGAAAGATCCCAAGGCAAGAGTATTCAGTCTTCACCAAACTCATGAGTGAAAGGTGTTAAGGGTTCTGCATCCTTTGGGGCACTTAAGGTCAGGGGACATGTCTTAAATAACTGAAATGAGAGTTAGAAGAGCGGTGTTCAAGTGCAAGTTCTGACATTTTCCAGCTGTGTGACTTGGCAAGGCAATCACTCTGAACTTCAGTTTCCTTTTCTATGAAAAAGAGACAACACCTATTTCACATGGTAATTCTAAAAATTAAATAATTTATATGAAAACACTTTATAAACTTTAACACTGCAGGTGTAAGGCATTATCAAAATACCATACTATAATATTATGTGATTTAATTTTGGTTATTTTTTAATTGTGAAAAATTCCCAGACACGTATTTAAGACTGAATTTTTATTTTGATTGGACACATTTTACCTCAACTTTTAAAAAATCTGTTTGATGATATAGGTGTTGAATGGCTTTGTTCCACTTCAATTTTATTTGATTTCTCAGTATTAATTTGGCCAATAATATTATCTACTTTCATTGTTGTAGAAAGAACAATTTCCTCCTCACATCTCCTGCCGTGTGTGTGTGTGTGTGTGTGTGTGTGTGTGTGTGACAATAATTATAAAAGGTATTACTCAATTCTCTTAAGACAAAAATCTAAACTTTTTTTGTGACTAGATAAATCTTCAACTTCATCAAGAAGTTGCAACGAAACAGTATTCCAAAAGTGTGGTATTCTTAGAATGATAAAAATAAAAGTTCTCTTATCATTTGCTTAATCAGTAGAGCATTTTCTCACTCACTCTCCACAAAGGCATTATGGGGGAAAAACACTTAAAAAATAACAGATGCTGGAGAGGATGTGGTGAAAAGGGAACATTTCTATACCGCTGGGAGTGTAAACTAGTACAGTCTCTGTGGAAATCAGTGTGGCGATTCCTAAAAGTTCTAAAAATCGACCTTCCATGTGACCCTGCAATCCCCCTACTGGGAATATACCCAGAAGAACACAAATCACTCTATGAAAAAGATACCTGCACACGTATGCTTATTGCAGCATTGTTCACAATAGCAAGAACATGGAACCAACTGTGCTGCCCATCAAGAGGACTGGATTTTAAAAATGTGGTACATATATACAATGGAATATTATGCAGTCATAAAAAAGAACAAAATCATGAACTTCATAGCAACCAAGATGGAATTAGAGTTTATAATACTGAGTGCTCTCTCACAGAAACAAAGAGCTGAGTATCACATGTTCTCACTCATAAGTGGACCTTGAACAACTACCACAATACTATAAGAAAAGGATTGACAGTAGTGGGAAACTGTGGGGGGGGGACGAGGGGGGAAGGGGAGGTGGGATTGACAGTAGTCGATATCTACCTGGGGAAGGGGGGGCATACCTCATCAACAGGGGCACCTGAACAGTGAATATCTGTATACCTAACCCTGAATTGTACCCCCACAGTTTTAAAATAAAAATTAAAAGAAGAAAAAAATATATATCAAAGTAATGGAGAACAATCAATTGAGAAAGGAAAACGTTGATGCATGAGGATTGCTTAGGAAAAAAGGTAGAATTTTTGCTTAATAATACCACTGAAGAGCCACTGGAAGGTGGAAAAAAATGAGATGTTTGCTCTAAGATCCTTTGAAACACCACCAATTTAAGTCCTGATGTTAAGTTAGGTTTTAATTAGATTTGAATAAATAACAATGTTAAGTTCATACACTTGTAAGGTAGTGAAATTTTATATAATATTCAATATAGTCTATATGCATGACTTACAGGGCTGCTTTTATTAACATCAGGATAAATTATATATAAGCAATTGAACAATAATAAATCATACAAAAATTAAATGCAATATTAACTTGTATTTAGGATGAACTTCATCATGACCTTTTCTATACGAAACAGTAAAATCTCTTATTCAGTAAAGAGGGGAAAAAAAGAAACAAAAGTCTGGAAGTAACTATCAATTTAACTATTTAAATTAAAATTGAGTCTCATAATTGAAGTAATTGCCACTAGAATTTTATTTCTATTTTCAGGATTCTGAATAAATTCATCAGTTACAGGCCTCTGGATAAATTTAAGTGTCTCACAGAAAAAATAGAATAAATTTTTTTTTTTTAACATAAAACAGAAATTCCTTTACTAAAGTGAACACTTCATAATACAACTGTTTCTGGAATACCGCCAGCCAATGCCAAATATCAATTAAGAATAAATTAACAAGAAATAATAATTTATATAACTGAAATGATAGTATCTACTAATTCAAACAGATCAAAAACTAAAATTCTTATGTACCAACAATTTCTCCTTTAAAAAATACTAAGACACTGAGTATAAGTAGAGATTAGACATATGCATCAAGGGGTCAGCATATACTAAATACTTGGTAAGAATAACCTCCCAAACCATAAGATCTTGGAACCAAGTGACAATCCATAATAAAATATCAAAATGTAACATGACTTATAGGATTTTTAAATATAACAAAGTTGAAATTTCACATTTGTATTTTGATGTCAGAAATTCTAAAGTGTTTTTTATTACTCCTTTGCTTTGAAGTCAATTCAAAATTACAGTTTTTTGAAATAGCATATTTTGTTAAATAATGCGCTTATATTTTTAACTATTGCTATTATTTTCAGTATTTAAGAAAATATGTTCATTTTTCAAAAGAATATATGTATATAAACAAGTTTTATTTCCTGTATCAATCACATTTCAACTCCAGTGATATTATTAGTGTTACTCCTAGTAATCACACCAGTTATCTAAACAAGTCTAAATAGTGATACCACCAAAACCATGCTCATAAAAACTTAAAGTTCCAAATTATACTTTTAATATACCTACACATATAATATTGAAGACTCATGCTCATTTTATAACACAAAGTATATACATAAATGGAAGCTAACATCCACAATTTTAATACATTTTTAAGACCCATTAAAAAATACACCACAAATAGTTTCATTAGTTAATAGCAACAATAGAAAAAGGTAGGTGAAATATATTGCTTTTATAAAAAGATTTTCTTAAATCAACTCAATGAAAAAATTCTTTAAAAGAATTTAAGTTTGAGGACTTTTTATAGCTGAGAATAATACAGGGTTTTAATTTTGAAATAATATAAACCTGATCAATCAGTATGACATTTATTTACTAAGTAATCACAGTCTAGAAACAGCTAACTAATCATATGATTCTTCTAAGTAAAAAATGAGTCATTTAAAGTATATATCAAAAAAAGTATATATCATAGTCAAAATGGATCACATAAAACAGAAGCAAACAGAATTTGAAAATACACCGAGACCACTTTGCCTACATATTCTTGCAAAAATGACATTAAAATAATTTTTTTTTATTTAGTACTATTTAGTACTTACTTAAACAAGATCTTTTACCAGCTGTGCTTGCACCACCTGAACACAAGTTGCCTCCTCGGTGAATCAATTCAAGTTCCAAATTGGTTCTGTAAGTAAAGCATTATAATATACCTCAGTCATTACACTGAAGATTCTTTTTAATTTACTTTGTTGACATGTTTGAATCAACCTAAATAATAAAGTCCTTTAACTTTACTATTTACAAAAGCACCATTTATGTACTATCAGTAATAATCATATTTTATCTGATATTTTGAAATAAAAAGTAAACAGTTTATTCACCCTTACTTACATATTCATATTTATACCTGTAAAAAATTGTATACAACATGGTGTAACTGATGCAAAGTCCCAACTGCTGGCAAATACTAAAAACTAGACCTTAAGAAAAAAACCACAACATATTTCATAAACCTGCACATAAATATGATGAAAGAATTTGTACTTCAATGTCAGTCACTGGGTAGGTGGTT
The DNA here is from genome assembly GCF_000164805.1 of Carlito syrichta. NCBI lineage: Eukaryota > Metazoa > Chordata > Mammalia > Primates > Tarsiidae > Carlito > Carlito syrichta. The sequence goes on from NW_007001812.1 coordinate 126,230, forward strand.
ACTATCATATAAAACATAAGGGCATCCCAATTTTTCTATCAGAGAAATGGTTATCATTCATTGGAGCTTAGATTGTATCTAGAAATCAATATTAAAAAATAAAATAACTAATATCAAAGTAGCTATGAACACCACATTATAATTAACAGCAGTTTCTTTTATGGATTTCTAAAACTACAATTTTATTAAAATACACTGTGTAACTACCAACATGGCTAAACATCAGAATTGTTCATATAGATCTGAAATGGCAAGGCATTTAGCGATTATTGGTGAACAGAGTAGCAATAATTAATAAACGGGCATTTCAAAAGTCAAACTTACACAGTATCTAAAAATTTATTCAAAAACGGTAACAGTAAAAGAACCTATTATGCCAAAATAATAACTAAAATTTTTGAGATAATTTAAACTGTATTTTACTTCAACAGTAAACTTAAACATACCTTTATTTTCTAGAACTCAAAGTAAATTAACTAGTTTATATCCAAAATATGCATTTAACATAATAGTGAGATATCTACCCACTTTTAAAAAAAGGCAAATTTCAAGCTTACTCTTTGCAAGTGAATTCAAAAAAGACAATTATCTTGTTTTATTTAAAACAAAACATTTTGAACTGGTTGGTTGTATTTTAAACACAGACTGTTTGGAAATGATATTTTCATGTATTTACTTATAAATGTAAACTGTTACAAATATTAATATTCCTAAGTCTGTACATTTGCCACCCATTTCTAAAGGAATGCTTTAATCCTCTCTACTCAAGGGAGGGAAAGCAATTTCACATTGATAATGTTCCTGCTCAGAGCTCCATCTGGTTGCTGCTGATAAGGGCATCTGTGTGACAAGGGAATTTTCCACCCTTCAGGCGATTTGCATTGCTCACTGAACTTCTAAAAACCTACCAGCAAGGAAGCAGGGACAAGGATTTCATATTAGTGGACAGAAAGCGAGCGGAGACCAGCATGTGTTCCTTCATCAAGGGACTATAAATGAGATCAATACATTTTGTTTTCACAAATCTTCTGTTGCCTAATCTGTAGAAAAAAATTAATGGCTATATTCTCTTATACAAACTAAGATTTCCTAGATAGTACTTTTAAGAGAGCTAACCAGAAACATGAACAATTCTTACACATGAATGTCAGAACCAGAATGTCAACATTCACCATATTTGCAACAATATTTATTAAAATATAAATACAAGAGCAATTCTGTTTACTCAATTACGAAATATGATATTTTAAAGGACAACAAGCATGTTACTAGGAATTTCATTTTAAAGAATACTTGAAATTAAAAACCGTTAAATTGAATTATTTCAGATTATAGTTGGATCTCCTAAACAACATTTCTTCTGAGTTAAAAAACAAAAATCACCTAATCAAAGAATTAATATATAATAATATCAAGAATTTTTAAATTTTTTTTAAAGAGATGAAGTCTTGCTATGTTGACCAGACTGGATTTGAATTCCCAGGCTGAAGTGGTCTTCCTACCTCAGCCTCCATATCCAGCAACATTTAGGATTTTAAAAATAAATAAGGCCCTAATCATCAACTTTTCCTTATTTCATTGATATTAAAATCAACCCTTTAATTTGAGATCTGCTAGAGTAAAGAACATACAAATGAGCCATGTGCCCCATATCTATCTTTCCTCACTGTTGAAAAGCACAACACAATATTCTGTTTCTGCTCTTTTCAATGAGTGATTCAAAAATAAAGATATGCTGGGGGGGGGATTTTCTGAGTTTCTGTTCTTAAAGAAAAGGAGACTCGTTTCTACATTTTCTAACACAAATACATGCAAATTAGTTTGAAAGAAAAAAAGAGAAAATCCCTACATCTGAAAGAATGATGAAAAAGACTGCTTAAAGCCTATCATAGTAGCCACCTAGATACATGTCCATATAAAAAAAAACCTCTATCCATGCTCCAGTTTCTTTTTGCATGACCAAAGTCTGCTCTCCCCTCAAGCCCTCTTCAGTACTAACTTCTATTTTTAGAGCTATACTTTGAAAAATGCATGTGTGGAAGTCTATCCTTTTAGAGACTTGTGCATGCCAGGCCGTTCTGGTACAAAATTTTCACCTGTCCTTGTTTTCTGTTTTCTCTCCTTTCTCTAATAAACCCTGTTTTAAAACTTAAAAAAAGAAAAACACATGTGTACACACACTGAAATACATATTGGTATAGTAGAAAGGGCAAAGGCTCTGGAAAAAGATATGGGTTCAGGCCTGAGCCTACCACTTACTAGTTTAGCAAGTTACCCAATCTCAGAGAAAAACAGTATCTTCATTCATACTACAACCCACATTTTATAAGATACAGCTTAAGTTCTAACTTCTTCAGGAAGCTCTCCTGAGACAGGAAAGAAGGACTTCGGCATACTTTGTATTTCAATTTGCTCATCTTCCCTTTTGAAGTTCCACCGCACTTTCTCTATAGGACGTTTTCAAAAACAAATTATATTCTATTTTTTATAGATTGATGTTATGTCGATTTTTCTCTCCAACTAAACTGTAAATTCCTAGAGAGCAAGGACTATTTCATATACATAGCTTCTAAATGTCCAATAGTACCTAGCAAAGTGATTTTAAAAAAAAAATCATGGGCACTGACAATCTCTTTGTTTTGATATGTAGCCAATTATAAGATTCTCTTTAGTCTTTGCAGTTTATTTTCTGTCTGTTGTTGATTCTTCCATTCCTTTGTATCCAGCAGTGACTCCTCCCCACAAAAAGAGGATTTGGAAAATAATTTTTTTATTTTAAAAGAATTCACAGTTTGGCATTTTAGCAAGCACTCCTTTTATTTTTAATATAATCAATTTACAAAGTTTAGACTTACAATGCAACTGATGTATGAAGCAAAGTGCCTTCACTCTTCTGAGTACCCCCTAGTGATTTAAAGATGTCTCTCCATATATACTGCAGTTACTCAAGTTTCATCTTCTATCCATTTTCCTCACTATATACAGGCCAAGTGTTACTCACCAATATCTCTAGACTACGTAACTTGGGTCCACATATCTTTGGAGAAATCAATTACTAACATTCATGTTATTTATTATTTCAAGAATAAAATAATGAATTACTATTGGAATGAAGAAAATTTTCTTCCCCCAAATTAACTTTCCATTATCCATTTGAATTATTGATATTTGCAACAGAATGGAAATTTCAAGAATCTATTAAAACTTGAATGCAGTGATTTTGATTAACTTTAAAAAGGAATTTAATTTTAGAAAGATTTTCCAACAGTCTTCTCAGCTGCCCTCAGAAAAACCTTCCATGGCTTCATATTGTAAATAAAATTAAAAACAAAAATATATATATAGTCCTATCAAAAAATAAGTTCTAAAGTGCACCAGAAATATTTTGTGTCTAAACATCAAAAATTTAAGCTCCCTGAAGAGCAAACAAAATTATTTATCCAGCTGGGAGAAATTCACCTCTGAGAAACTAGAGATGAATTCACTCAAATTACTGACACAAAATACAAATAAACTTGCAAGTTCTCATGAATTGTACATTTAAGAATCACTACATTTCATTCAAAAGTTAAATAATTTAAAATAAGTTTGTTGCTAAATATTTAAATACTGCTAAATATTTTAATGCCCACCTTTTAGGAATAAAGATTTCTATAATCATAAGTATTTGTGAAATAAGTCATACATTAGGCATGGAATAATTAAAGATCTGATTTTCTATTTTGAGAAAATTATATCCTATTCAAATAGGGTACAACATGATTTTTCCTTCAATTCATGTTTTGTTAATTTTTTAGTAAATTTACTTTTTGCTTTCTTTCTAATGACCAAGTAAAACTTAGAAAGGGCATGCACCTCACTGGAATAATTTTCGCAATGCTTTGGGTAATTCCAATTAAAGAATAATAAGATTTTTAAGTGCTAAATACTTCCACTTCCAGAATTATTATTTTGCTGCTTTAGAGTTTATCATTAGGTATCAGAAAAAGATGGGGGGATGGATTCTCTGTTTCTCTACCTACAACTTTAGTATGGCATCTGACATCTGTCCCTGCTTTTCTAAAATAAGAAAAGCAATATGTTTTTGTCTAAAAGTCTCTCATTATCATCACAAGCTTTTTTCCTATAAGTTATTTATATATATAAACCAAGAAATGATGTTCTAAAACGTCTACCTAATTATATTTAAATCAAGTTATTTGATTTATCATACTATAGGAAAATTCCATGTACAAGATAATTTCCATTCAATCAGGATTTTCTTATAAGGCCAACTCTAATAAAATCAAAGGCATAAAACATGAGCAACATAAATATGAGTGTGTATATAAATATATGTAGTAGAACTGAGTGGGGTTTACATTAAACCCAATCTTCTATAATGTTGTAATCATAATATTGTATACAAGTTCTGTAAAACCCCAAAACCTTAGCAAAATTAAATTACATCCAGTTTAGTTTTCACATAAAGTATCTCTTATTGCAAGAATGCAATAATTGGGAACTCTCCAGAAACAAAATATCATATCAACTGTTATATCTTCTCCTAAAGCATTCTAGATAAACAACAGTCTAGAAAAATGCAGCCGAGAAACTTAACTTTCTAATGCATCAGATTCTTTTACATCAATCCATGGCCAGTATTTGCATTCTCAACCAGAGACTAATGTTTCTTATCTTGATTTCTAACTTGCTTGCTCCAATTTTTCTAAGTCTGGTTTTATTTCTCCTGAGTTCCAAAGGCTACATATACACAGTTCATTTACTCTTTTATTATCCTCTGCTCCAGGAATGAGGCAGAGAAAACAGCCATGATGAACTGTATGCATCATACAACCTATAAAAGCTGAACACAGAAGCAGTAACTGAAAAAATAAAAACCCAACCTTGCCTCAAAAGACATGAATTTTAATTCTATTCTGCCACTAACCTGCTGCATGACTTCAAATCATATTATCTGTCTAAATCTTACCTATCACAGTACTGCTTGGATAAGCTACAAAGTATGATTCAAGAGATATTCAAAGGGTGTACAATATTGTTACAGCAGAATGTGTTTACAAGTTCCAAACTGTGTGTTTATCCCCTATTCACTTCTTTTATGGTTCTCCATTTTCACTCAACTAAGTTCTCTAAAATTCCTATTTAGAACTAATCCTTAGGTATTGAACACAGTCAACTAAACTAATCCTTAATCTGAAAGATGAGAAACATTTATTTCTAATGGCTTTCTTAAGCCCCCTACTCATTACAAATAGAGGTTTAGAACATGCCTGATCTCTTACTTCCCCTCTTTTACCTGATTTTTCTAAACTAGGATATTACTAGATCTAGGATATTACTAGATCTTTCACTAGGCTAAAACAAACAAACAAAGTAAGTTTCTCTACTACTTACTTTTCCATAAATCAAAGTGTTTAACCTATTACAATGTTTTAGTTCTCAGTGTTACCATTTTTGACAGGTCATAATAAAATACTGACATACTTTGAGGTACATATCTGTCCCAAAACATTAATAACATACTTTTCGCCACATGTTCTATAATGCTTAATAATACTTACCCAAACATTTCATTAAAATGGAAACTCTTCAGGAAATAAAGGAAAGTTGCCCATTTAGAGTCCTCCTAGGAGGTACTAAAACTAGCTATACTTTCAAACCAATATTAAAAATATGCATCCTTTCTTTAAATAAATGTAAATGGCAATAAATAAAATATTTTTTAAACAATAAAATCATCTATTAATAACAAGTAACTACAAAAGCATATACTATATATACCTACCTAGCAACAGAGTACATAAAGAGAAAATCATTGTCTGGAGAGCCTGGGGTCTTGCTATAGTCTCTATATTTCTTCTGAGTGGTATTTTTAATATCTTTCATTACAGATTCCATTTCTTTGCTTAAGTTGGTTTCTGACTATAAAAAAATGCAAACATACATAAAAATTATGTTTATTTTCTTCAGTAAGTCTAAAACTAGAAAGTTTATCATATGAGCATACTAGACAAAGTTAAAAAGTCAAAACAGATACAACACTAACTATCCACTACAAATATATTTAGTGCCCAAAGATAGAATCAATAAAAAAAGACTTTCTCTTATAAACCGATCCTTTATTGAATTCTACACTGTGATTGATACACTGTAATCCAACTATGAATTAACCACACAAACTATTCTAAACCAATAAATGGGTGTCATTAAAATAATATTTTAGCATTTCCATGTCTATTAAAAAAACCTGACTTTCATTTAAGTTCATTTTTCCAAAAAGAATATCAATGTCCCTTACTTTAAGCATATTTTAAGCACATAAAAATTTGGATTTACAGAAGAAAAAGAAACCCACAGATTTTTAAATTAGTCTTTTTTTTTTTTAACACATAAATAATTTATTACAGATAAAATCCTGTAATCAATCCAGTACCAACCACAGAAGAACTGAGCTAGGTCAGAACAAATGTACTCTTTTTTTTTTTTTTTTTTTTCTTTTTCATTAATCAGTAGTTTTTATTATGGTTTTGTGGGGTACAGTTAAGGGTAGGTGTACAATGACGTTTCATTCAGGCACCCTGTAGATAAGAAGTGTTTTCCCATCCCCCGACAGATATTTGCTACTGTTAATCCCATCCCCCTCCCCCCCATAGTTTCCCAGTACCATCCGTCATTTTCTCATAGTATTGCATTGGATGGTCAAGGCCCATTAAATGAGTGAGAACATGTGAAATTCGGATTTCTGTTTTTGGGAAAGGTCACTCAGTATTATAGACTCTAGTTCCATCCAGGTTGCAGCGAAATTCATGATTTTGTTCTTTTTTTATGGCTGCGTAGTATTCCATCGTGTATATGTACCACATTTTTTTAATCCAGTCCTCTTTTGATGGGCAGCATGGTTGTTTCCAGGTTCTTGCTATTGTGAACAATGCTGCGATAAACATACGTGTGCAGGTATCTTTTTTATAGAGTGATTTGTGTTCTTCAGGGTATATTCCCAGTAGGGGGATTGCAGGGTCATATGGAAGGTCAATTTTTAGAGCTTTTAGGAATCGCCACACTGCTTTCCACAGAGGTTGCACTAGTTTACACTCCCACCAACAGTGTAGAAGTGTTCCCTTTTCACCACACCCTCTCCAGCAGCTGTTATTTTTTGAGTTGTTGATAATTGCCATTCTGACTGGAGTTAGGTGGTATCTCAGTGTGGTTTTGATTTGCATCTCCCTGATGATTAGTGAGGTTGAGCATTTCTTCATGTGTTTGTTGGCTGCTCGAATGTCTTCTTTTGTGAAGTGTCTGTTCATGTCTTTTGCCCATTTTATAATGGGGTTGTTTGTTTTCTTCTTTTCAGTACGCTTCAGTTCCTTGTAGATCCAGGATGTTAAGCCTTTGTCAGACCTAGAGTTGGCAAATACTTTTTCCCAGTCTGTGGGCTGTCTCCCTGCTCTCTTGATGGTTTCTTTGGCTTTGCAGAAGCTTGTCAGTTTAATAAGGTCCCATTTGTCTATCTTCTCTCTTAAGTCCTGTGGGTTTCGGATTTTGTACAGAAATTGGATGCCAGTTCCGATTTCCACGAGAGTATTTCCTTCCTTTTCTAAGGTTCTTATGGTTTGAGGTTTTACATTTAGGTCTCTGATCCATTTGGAGTTAACCTTTGTGCATGGGGATAGATAGGGGTCCTGTTTCAATCTTCTGCATGTGGTCAGTCAATTTTCCCAGCACCATTTACTGAATAGATTCTCCTCTCCCCATTGGTAGGTGGTGGGGGGTTTGTCGAAGATGAGTTGGTTGAGAAATTGAGGTTTTGCTTCTGGAATCTCAATTCTGTTCCATTGATCTATATGCCTGTTCCTGTACCAATACCAAGCTGTTTTGATGATTGTAGCTTTATAGTAAAGTTTGAAATCTGGTATTGTGATACCACCTGCTTTGTTTTTTTTGCTGAGGATTGTTCTGGCTATTCTTGGATGTTTGTGTTTCCATATGAATTCCTGTGTTGTTTTTTCTAGGTCTGAAAAGAATGTTGTTGGTAATTTAATGGGTATTGCATTGAATTTGTAGATTGCCTTAGGTAAGATGGACATCTTCACAATGTTGATTCTTCCGATCCATGAGCATGGGATATTTTTCCACTTGTTCATGTCGGCTTTGATTTCTTTGAGCAGTGTTTTGTAATTTTCATTGTAAAGGTCTTTCACGTCTCTGGTCAGGAAGATGCCAAGGTATTTCATTTTTTTTGTGGCTATTGTGAATGGAACTGTGTTCTTTTATTTGGGTTTCTGTTTGTTTATTATTGGTGTAGAGAAATGCGATTGTCTTTTGTACATTTATTTTGTATCCTGAGACTTTGCCAAAGGCTTTTATCAATGTAAGGAGACCTTTGACAGATTCTCTGGGTTTCAAGGTACACCATCATATCATCTGCATAGAGAGATAACTTGACTTCCTCTTTTCCTATTTGAATACCTCTGATTGCCTCCTCTTCTCTGATTGCTTTAGCCAGGACTTCCAATACTATGTTGAAAAGGGGGGGAGAGAGTGGGCATCCTTGTCTAGTTCCAGTTTTCAGGGGAATTGGTTCCAATTTTTGCCCATTTAGGAGTATGCTGGCTGTGGGTTTCTCGTAGATGGCTTTTACTATTTTGAGGTATGTTCCCCGTATGCCTAGATGTTCAAGGGTTTTTATCAAGAAGGGGTGCTGGATTTTATCAAAAGCTTTTTCTGCATCTAGTGATATGATCATGTGGTTTTTGTTTTGACATCTGTTGATGTATTTAATTACATTTATGGTTTTACGAATATTGAACCAGCCTTGCATGCCAGGAATGAAGCCTACTTGGTCATGATGGATGATTTTTGAGATGTATTGCTGAATCCGGTTTGCTAGGATCTTGTTGAGAATTTTAGCATCTGTGTTCATCAAAGATATTGGCCTGTAGTTCTCTTTCTTTGTTGGATCTTTACCTGGTTTGGGTATCAATGTGATGTTGGCTTCGTAAAATGATTTGGGGAGAGTTCCATCTTTTTCAATCGCCTGGAATACCTTCAGTAGGATTGGTATCAGCTCCTCCTTAAATGTCCTGTAGAATTCTGCTGGAAAGCCATCTGGACCAGGGCTTTTTTTTGTAGGAAGTTTTCTTATTACGTGGTCGATTTCCTTGATTGTTATTGGTTTATTTAGGGTCTCAATTTCTTCTTGTTCCAACCTAGGTAGGTTGTGTGATGTCAGAAAGTCTTCCATTTCCTTCTGGTTTTCAAGTTTGTTTCCATACAAGTGTACGTAGTAGTCTCTAATGATCTTTTGTATTTCTTCAGGGTCAGATGTGACTTCATCTTTTGTGTTTCTGATTATGCTTATTTGGTTTTTTTCTCCTTTTTTCTTGGTCAGTCTAGCTAGGGACCATCAATCCTTGTTTACCCTTTCGAGACCAGCTTTTTGTTTCATTGATTTTTGTATATCTTTTGTCTTCTATGTCCTGGATTTGGGCTTTTATTTTGGTGATCTGGATTCTTCTGCTGAAATTAGGGTTTTTGTGGTCTTGCTTTTCCAGCTTCTTTAGGTGGCTTGTTAGGTTGTCAATTTCTGTTCCTTCCATTTTCCTCATGTGTGTTTGTAGGGATATAAATTCCCCTCTTATTACAGCTTTTAAGGCATCCCAGAGATTTTGGTAAGATGTTTCTTTATTTTCATTTGTTTCCAGGTATCTTTTGATCTCTATTTTGATGTCATCATTGACCCAGGAGTTATTTAGCATCATGCTGTTTAGTGTCCATGTCTTTGTGGGTTTTGGGGGGACTTTGTTGGTGTCAATGTTTATTTTTATTCCACTGTGGTCCGAAAAGGTGCATGGCGGAATTTCAGTCCTTTTAAATTTACTTATACTTGATTTGTGTCCAATTATGTGGTCGATCTTAGAATATGTTCCATGTGGTGATGAGTAGAATGTGTATTCTGTGGTCTTTGGATGGAGTGTTCTATAGGTATCAATTAAGTCCATTTGGTCCAGAGTCTCATTGAGGTTCCGGATCTCCTTGTTGATTTTTTGTCCTGATGATCTGTCTAAGGTTGTGAGTGGTGTATTAAAGTCCCCAGTTATTATGGTGTTAGATTCAATGTCTTTCTTTAGTTTTCCTAGAAGTTGCTTTATGAATGTTGGTGCGCCTATGTTGGGTGCATG
>NW_007001813.1:0-2047 GCF_000164805.1 Carlito syrichta
GTGAATTCAAATTACTCTCTGCTTCATTCCGGTTACCACCTCTGCATAATGTGTCCTCCCACAATCCCTGCCCTCAGCCTCACCCTTGACAGCTCACCCTGTGCTCTGCACCCAAGGCCCACAGACCTGTTGGCTTCAGTACCATTTCTTCTTTAACTCCAGATCTTCACAGACACTGCCCATGTTCTCCTTCTCCCAGCAGCCCTCGTCGTGAACTCCTGTTTCACTTAAAGTCTCAGCTTCTTTGAAGTCATCAATGGGATCCCATAACACCCTGAATTTGCCCAATCAGAGCCCTTATTATATAATGTTATCATCGCCAATTGCTTGTTGTATCCCCATGGGTCTGTAAACTCTGGGAGGACAGAAATCATGCCTGCCATACTTGTAATTTTTTACCAGTGCATGAAGTCTGGCACACAGTAGCTACTCAATTGATGTATAGATACAGAGGTTGCCAAAGATGTATATACATTTTAAGAAAGGAAAAAACTGTATTACAATTGTAATATATACCAATAACAAAAGATGAATACAAATCATGTTTGACTTCTGCAATTACAAGAGGTGCTCAAAGTGGTTATCATAGATAATACATAGATAACATCTCTTAAAATGTGTATACTTTTTTTGGCACCTTCAGTATAATGGAGCTGGGGTTTCTCTATGTTGCCCAGGCTGGTCTCAAACTTCTGGGCTCAAGCAATCCGTTTTAGCCTCCCAATGTGCTGGGATTACAGGCATGAACCACCGTGCCAGGTCTCAAATGATAATTTGCAATTAATAATAATTATCATCATAACCAACATTTGTTGAGCGCTTACTCTGTGCCAGGCTTGATGCCAACTACTAAACCTAGATTATTTTAGGTTCAGTGGTTGACATCTAGCCTGGCACAGAGTAAGCACTCAACAAATGTTTGTCATACCCCATTTAATAGATGGAGAAAATAAGATAAGATAAATTAAGTAATTTGCTCAACTAGTAAGTGATGGGGCTGGGATTTGAACTCAAAAAGTCTAACTCCAAAGCCCATGAAATTAACCATTGCCCTGCAATCCTGAAAGGAACATCGTTCCTGGGAGGCCAGGTACCACCATGCCCCTGGGATATAGCAAGACCAACATTCTGCTGAGAGGACTATCTCCAGGCTTATGAAAGCTTCCTGTAACCTGCACATGCAGAGAAATAGATCTTATTTATTGAAAAAAAAATTAAAACACTGGAAATGGCATGACCTGCCCAGCTTGCCATACTCCTTCTGATACCTGATAGACGTCTTGAACATTGAAGCATCCTTCATTTTAGCAAGTCTGTGGCTTAATGTGGACTTGCTCTTAATATTCTTCTAAGAAAAGGACTCAGCTGTCAACATCCTCACTTTTCCATCTGGGGAGATACAAACTGTAGGGACGGATCTACAGCATCACCTAACAGTATGCAATGCTGGACCCAGAAGAAGCCTTGGTGTTTGTGGGGGCTCAGAGCTACTGAAGTGCTCCCCTCCTCCTACTCCATTCACGCTTCCATCCTTAGAGATGCTCCCATTTTTTCAGAGAAAAACCAGATTCCCACTGGGCTCTGTTAAGTGAGAAGAAAGGGGCTTCTTCCTTGTTTGTCCTATTCACTCCTAATATCCAGGCAGAAGAAAGATGACCTAGCTTATTCTAGGAAGACAAATTTAATTAAGTAATTAAATTTAATTATGATACTCTTCTGATGAATTGTGGAAACACTGAGTTGTCTTTTGACTCTTGAAACATATTTTGAGCCTTCTTTTAACCACCACTATTAGTGTGGGTATTTCCTCAAGGGGTAGGAAAGTATCAGTCTCAGAAAATCATTTAAAGTACAGTCTGACACCTATTTTCCTTTTTTTCTTCCCAGCTTCCAAGATTAGATATTCACAAGCAAACTGACACTTCTGGAGACAACATCCTCAACTTTGGTGTTTCATGTGGCTGAACGACTTTAATAAGTAAGAATTTCAAGTGAGAAGAGAGCAATGGATATAACAGCATTGATTGGCTATTGGAGTCTTGGATTA